>NC_083576.1:16570605-16805605 GCF_027579695.1 Neoarius graeffei | reverse complement strand
CCTTGTACCATACAACCAGAATAACTTTCATGTCTGCATTTTTTCTATTTTGGATCAGATGATGTTCATGCTATGAACATTTTTTTTTTCTGATGCACATCACCATGTTTACTCAGATGTCAAACAGTTCTACCTGTTAACTATTAACAGGCAATTATAAAAGTGAGCATATTAAATGCATGTTTCTGGGAATTCTTGATAAAAGTTTAACATGCCAAAATGGATGACACGGTGGTGTAGTGGTTAGCACTGTTGTCTCGTAGCCAGAAGGTTCTGGGTTAGATCCCAGTGGCCAACGGGGGTCTTCTGCATGTTTTCTCCTCATGTCTGCATGGGTTTTCTCTGGGTGCTCCGGTTTACCCCAAATACATGCCATTTGGTTAACTGGCTACTCTAAATTGCCCATGTGTGTGTGAATGGTTGGTCCCAAGCCCAGAAATGGGAGGGTTGTGGCAGGAAGGGCATCCAGCATAAAACTATATGACAAGTCAAGCGACCCCACACACATAAGTGGGAAAAGCTGGAAGAAGAAGAAGAAGAAGCCTAAAACACCAAAATGATTTCTATTGAAGGCATTAACAATGTTAGAGGACTCAAAACAGTCAGAATTGGTTCATTTATTGCTTTTTTTGTTGTTTTTAAATGTCTCATTATGGAATAAATAAGACATTAATTAAAGTCAGATTGGCATTTGCTTTAGAACCTGCATTTAATGACAACAGTCCCAGAGCTACCTCATACTAAATTAAAGCTTGGCAAACATATTGGAAACTGTTCAAAACATGAGATGAATGAAAAATAAGAGCGTAGGCTTGAGTGTGTGTTCTGTTGATAAGGTATCTGTAAATTAAAACTATTTCACAAGCTCTCTTTGTTGGGTCTTTGTATTGGACTTCAAAATGTGTAGCAAATATCTAATGTAAAAGCAGCTTCAAATTGTGAACAGAAAAAAAAAGTTCTCATTTCTACTGTCTGAAAACATGCTTCGGAATGGATTTGCTACTCTAAATTAATGCTAGCTTTGACTGAGTATATGTCTGGTTCCCTGTGTCCTGCTTGAAGATTCCAGATGTAGATGTTTTAATGACATGACCAGTTACATTCTCAGTCCTTTTAGCTCCAGAAGGTCATATTCAGAACAGGTGATCTATGTCCAAAAGTTAGTTCAATATTTGCACAGGGTATTCAATGTTACAGTATTCAGCACCTGTAGACTATGCAAATCACTTGGATGTTGTGCAGGCTTCTGGGATTGCTAGTTTTTTTTTTAGTAAAAGTATCAAAGACAGCATTTTTCAAAACTGTCTGGATGACCAGTTTTAAATCCAAAGACGATGACTTCTTTTGGCTGCTCCTGTTCGTTCAGGGTCGCCATAGTGGATCTGTTCCGCATATTTGATTTGGCATAGGTTTTACACCAGATGCCCTTCCTGATGCAACCCTCCCCAGTCTATCCAGGCTTGGGATTGGCACTAAGGATGCACTGTCTTGTAAAACCCCAGTGGCTGGGTATTTTACCTAATCTGTACGTCTTTGAACTGTGGGAGGAAACCAGAGTTCCCAGAGGAAACCCATGCAGACATGGAGAGAACATGCAAACTCCACACAGAAAGGCCCCTGTTGGACACTGGGCTTGAACCTGGAACCTTCTTGCTGTGAGGTGACAATGCTAACCACTACACCACCATGCCAAATAGTTATATTTTAAATCCAAAGACTGAAGAAGGAAATTGCTTTTTTTTTGCTGTCACACGTAAAGCAATATAACAAAGAAGGATATACACTGCCCAGCCAAAGAAAAGTTGTAGTTTAGATTTAAATTCTCAAATCCTTTAGAACCTTTGATTGTATATTACTGCAGTGATTAATATGTTTCAGCAGGCAACAATTCTTTTAACCCTAATTGATACAGTGAGTAGCTTCTCATTTCTGAAACAACCATGTTGCAAGATGTATCCCAGGGTGGTGGAAAAGATGCTTTGATGTGTCAGAAGGGTCAGATTTTTTTACTTACATCAAGCAAAGAAAACAACTAAGGAGATTACTGAAATTACTGGAATTGGGTTAAGAACTGTCTAGCATTTAACACTATGCTTCTAGGTTTTAACATTGTTAAAACCTAGAAGCATAGTAATGAACCGTCAAGTTCGTGGAAGAAAGGTAATCAGAAAAAATGCTTGACTGACCATGATCAAAGATCACTTAAATGTTTGGTGAAGTCAAATCATAAAAGAAAGCAACAAAAGAAGTCAGGGCTTTGTTTAATAGTAAAAGTAAGAGCATTTCCACACTCATACAGTGCAACAAGAACCAGTCTTGTAGTACTCAAGTCCAGGACTCGGACTGGAGTCCAACTCGTGCCCTAATTTTAAGGACCCATGACTTGAGTTGGACTTGAGTACTGATGACTCGGACTTGGACTCAGACTCATGCATTAGCTGCATTTGGACTCGTAAATTGGAGACGAGGTCTCTGATTTTTTTTTCTTTATTTTTTGTAACATGCCATAATAATTTGATATAAGCTATTTATATCTACATTAATTTTTGTCCTAATTTCATGCAAGAATGTCACACTTGTGCGCCTTGGCGCGTACATCAGATAAACTCTCGGGTGTGCTCCGGACAGCGCGCATGGCAAGTGGACTCATGTGCATGCAACATAAACGACTCACACCTGCACAGGATTAAGGCACAATCAATGCACCAAAAGAAAAACTGTGAAAGCATAATTACCTTGCGAAGTATTGAGTTGCAGGCGGCATGGTGGTGTAGTGGTTAGCGCTGTCGTCTCACAGCAAGAAGGTCCGGGTTTGAGCCCCATGGCTGGCGAAGGCCTTTCTGTGCGGAGTTTGCATGTTCTCCCCATGTCCGCGTGGGTTTTCTCCGGGTGCTCCGGTTTCCCCCACAGTCCAAAGACATGCAGTTTAGGTTAACTGGTGACTCTAAATTGACCGTATGTGTGAATGTGAGTGTAAATGGTTGTCTGTGTCTATGTGCCAGCCCTGTGATGACCTGGCGACTTGTCCAGGGTGTACCCCGCCTTTCGCCCGTAGTCAGCTGGGATAGGCTCCAGCTTGCCTGCGACCCTGTAGAACAGGATAAAGCAGCTAGAGATAATGAGATGAGATGATTATTGAGTTGCATTGCTGACATATTACTGAGCCTTATTTCCTTGTTTGGGTTCCCGATCCCTGATTTCCTGTTTCTCGTCTTTGATTCTGCCGAGTCTACAATAGCCTGTTTGTGCCTCGGTCAACCTATTGCCTGTTTCACTGTTTTACAATTTTGTCTGCGGTTCTGGATTGTTTACCTGCCTTCACTTGTATTAATAAACACACCTTCTGTGCTTACGTCCATCTCCCAACCATCTCTGACAGAATACTTCACACTCCTTGACAAAGAGAATGCACATTCACCTGTTCATACGTCATGTTCAGGAACAAATTAATGTTAATGGTGCTGAAACAGGTGTGGTTGGAGTCTTGTTCTCGGACTCAACTTGGACTCGACTCAATTTTTTTTTTAATGACTTGAACTTGACTCTGACTTGAACACTGGGGACTTGAGACTGGACTCGGACTCAAGGTTTAGTGACTCGACTACAACACTGATAAGAACTCACAGGATTGGAACTAATCAGCTGTGTGGGCATAAGAAAACCACTCGTTAATGAGGCTAATCAGAAAAAAGGCTTCGGTTTGCTAGGAAGCAGAAAGATTGGACTCTGGAGCAATGGAAAAAGGTTATGTTGTTTGATAAGTCCAGATTGACCCTATTCCAGAGCCATGAGTGTGTCAGCATTACAAGGGAAGCACATGAAGCGATGCACCCAGCATGCATAGTGGCCACTGTACAAGCCTCTCGAGGTAGTGTTATGATCTGGGGTTGATCCAATTGGCCAGTTCGAGGCTCAGCAATGTTATGTGCTTATGAAATAAAGTCACCTGATAAGCTGAATGTACTGATTGACCAGGTTATCACATGAATGGATTTTTTCTTCCCTGATGGCACAGGCATATTCAAAGTCAAAGTCCCTTCCATGCCAGGATCTGGTCTTCCTAGACAGTCTCCTATCCCAGTACTAACCAGCTCTTTTGAGGTGCCTGGGTGTGGCACCAATCTCTGTTTCTGTAGCCCTCGGCCTCTTGCCTAGACAACTAGGGTTACAGTAGGGGGCTAGTCCTCTGGTAACCGTGAGAGTTTGACTTCCCTACTCACATCTGTATTTCAGCATGTCTTGCCAGATGGTAGTAGGTACCATTTTTATGATGGTCTTTGGTATGACCTGACCACAAGTAGAACTCGCGATCTCCCGGTTGAGAGGTGGACACACTAACTACGAAGTCAGCTCGTGGTCACAGGCATATTACAGGACAACAATTCCAGGATTCATTGGGCAGAAATTGTAAAAGAGCAGCACTATTCAAAGAGCATGAGGAATGATTGTCACATACAAACTGGCCAACACAGAGTCCTGACCTATGCAGCATAATCAAATCTAAAGGCAGTGAAGTATTAGTGAGTGTGCAGCTTATTTTTTGGCCAGGCAGTGGAGTATACACATAATGAAAAAGGCTAATATAATGATATGTGGATGTGAAGATGGCAAGCATTCAAATAAACATCTAATAAGAGTCCAGTACGAATAGGGGTAGTTGTAAGTAGAACATTAATCACTGCAAATTTAACAATATTGCTTTGACTGTCATAATTCATTAACTTGTAAAATAGCACTTGATCCAGCATATCCTATTATGTAATGTAATGTAACCGTCATTTGTTAATTTATTTATTTTTTGTATTCATCTTCAGAGTGTTATTTGTATGTTATTTGTATTAAGCCATGAAATACTAAATTGAAGTCATGACATTGTAAGAATGTCCCAATTCCAACCCCCCCCCCCCACACACACACATACTTTTAATTCACTATTCTGAGTTGTCAAAAAAAAGCCATGTTTTTGGTAATTCAATGCCCTATAATGTAAAGAAATCCTCACTAAGCATGCTTCAGTCAAAATGAACTATGAATAATAATAATAAGAAGAAGAACAACAACTTTATTCATCACACGCTTGTGAAATTCCTCTCTGCATTTAGCCCATCTGAAGCAGTGAACACACACATGCACACACACGTGAGCAATGAGCGCACACACATACCCAGAGCAGTGGGCAGCCATGCTAACAGCACTCGGGGAGCAGTTAGGATTTAGGTGCCTCGCTCAAGGGCACCTCAGCCCAAGGCCGTCCCATATTAACCTAACCGCATGTCTTTGAATACTTGCATTGTAACTCTAAATTCAAATTTTGAGAAACATTTTCATGATTGTGACTTCATAAATGTTTTGTTTGAGAGAGTATACACTACCGTTCAAAAGTTTGGGGTCACCCAGACAATTTTGTGTTTTCCATGAAAAGTCACACTTTTATTTACCACCATAAGTTGTAAAATGAATAGAAAATATCGTCAAGACATTTTTCTGGCCATTTTGAGCATTTAATCGACCCCACAAATGTGATGCTCCAGAAACTCAATCTGCTCAAAGGAAGGTCAGTTTTATAGCTTCTCTAAAGAGCTCAACTGTTTTCAGCTGTGCTAACATGATTGTACAAGGGTTTTCTAATCATCCATTAGCCTTCTGAGGCAATGAGCAAACACATTGTACCATTAGAACACTGGAGTGATAGTTGCTGGAAATGGGCCTCTATACACCTATGGAGATATTGCACCAAAAACCAGACATTTGCAGCTAGAATAGTCATTTACCACATTAGCAATGTATAGAGTGTATTTCTGATTAGTTTAAAGTGATCTTCATTGAAAAGAACAGTGCTTTTCTTTCAAAAATAAGGACATTTCAAAGTGACCCCAAACTTTTGAACGGTAGTGTATGTGCCACTTGAGATGTAATGGAGTACATTGAGAGAAAATTCCCTTTATTAATGTTTATAGCACAGTAGCTTTATGTGACAACTTGTCAGCTTTCTTCAGGAGATGTAGAAAAATTATCAAATAAAAGATCAAACTGACATGACAGATCTGTGTGATATATTTGGTAGACACTTTTAATCAATCGTACCCAGACAGAAAAAGGTTCTTTGCCGACTGTCTAGACAGTAAGTAATGGTGATTGTCGACCTCTGGCCCAGGTTATTCCATCACCATGAGTTTGATCTTTACTGACAGCATGTGGCTATTGTACCCTTGAGCAAAGCACTTAATCCAAAATTACTCCAGGGGTAATTGTACAAGAACTTGCACATGTAATCCACCTTGGGTAAAATGTGTCTGCTTAAATGTACTCTAAGTCTTGAGAGTGAACCATTATCCATCTTGCTACCCGCAAAGAAAAAAAAAACGCACAAGTGATGTAACTATTACTGATTTTGTCTCAAGACGAAATGCTTGAGAGAAATGCACATTATCCAACTTTGCATGTGAGCATGTAGAATACAGAGTAAGTGGTCGAATGAGATCATTTTTGGTTATGGTACTGACTAGGTCAATAACATTTCCTCCTGGATGGACCAAAATTCATATGGGCAGCTTTAAGAATCAGTATAATGTACCATTATGACCACATGGTTTTATTATGAAATGAAATAAAACAAATTTAATGCAAAATATAGACCTACAACAAGAAGTACACAGAAAGCAAGGCATAACATACATAACAAGAATCTATGCTGTTAGAGGAATATAATCCATCCTATGGGCCTGATCCAACCCAGAAGTATAAAACTGTCCAATAATAGCATCACCTGAAGTGTTGTTCCTCTTTACAATAACAATTTTTCTAGCAAGTACAATTTTATTAACATTTTTAATTAATTACACATTGCACATTTGCATTATAACCTTTATAGTTAAATGTAAAGTTGTTTTCATTTATGTTATAGCAACTATAAACTCATACTCCCTCACTTTTTTCCCTCCACTGAAGTTAATAAGAAAAAGAAAAACACATTTTCATGTCATAAAATGAGAAAGTGCAGACTCTGGAGGGGAAAAAAAGTTCTACTAGAAAACTTAATGTCAACAAAATTTATACGTTTTTATTTGTTAATTAATATAATGGGTTTTTTCTCCAATCTGTTTACTTTTAGGCTGAGCTTAAACGGAGTGTCCACCATACTTGTTAGTATAGAAATGATAGAAAAAAAAGCATTTTCATGTGAATATTTGAGATGTAAATCTCTTATAGGACATGGATTACTCATTTACTCACTACTAACTACTTCAAATCAAACTGCTGAAGAACTTTTTAAGACGGGATTCAATGCCGTGCTCAGAAAAGCTCAAAATTGCAAAAGTTTGTTTTTGATCCAAAAAGCCGAGAAAGTGAGGACAGCCATTCAACCTTCAGTTCTCACTGAAAAAAAAAATCTATTACCTTTTATTCTATCCACATTCACTGGATATGAGCAATCATGCACTCTGATTGGCTACTCTAATACTAGGATATCAGCTCATATACCATGAGTAGAGAAAAACAAAATGGTGGAGTGTTTTGCTGGACCAACTGAGGATGAAATAAAAACTCTACTTGAAAACAAAACCCCAAAAAATACAAAAAAAGCAACAAAATATAGAATAAAAGTATTTGATGGTAAGAATGTGTGTATATTTTTTTTCAAGAATTATTATTAATGCATTTTTCACAAATTGTTACTGTTATTTCCCCGGTTTGTTTACATTCTAAGCAGAAATGATTTTGTCGGACGTTATGTATAAAGTTTTTATTTATCGAATTTGCAGAAACTAAAACTAAAAATGTTCTGTTTCTCAAAATCCAGTGAATATGGATTGAATAAAAAAGTTATTCCACTCAATCTCGTCATACATGGCTTATAGCTATCCGCTCAAGTTCGACTCGATTTCATGGAATAACTGATAAATATATGATCAATGCTCAATATTCTGTCATAAGCATATGATGTACAGTACTGTGCAGAAGTCTTAGGCCCCTTTTTTTCATACAAACTTTTGTTATAGATTTCTATTTTATGACTTCTACATTATCGAGTCAGTACAAAAACATTTTAGAGTTCCAAACACTCTTTTTCCAGCACAAAATTACATTTTACAGAAAAAAGAAATGTTTGTATCTGAGTAGCATATTACATAAGAGAGCACTTTTCAGACTAAAAAAAGAAAACATAATGAAGGCTACTGGGTTTTGATGCAAAATGAAGAAGTGAGTGTGACAGTCAAAGCACCGGCGCGGGAACCGGGGGTGCGGGGGGTGCGGCAGCACCCCCTGGTGGTGGACCCTCAAAACTGACATGAACATAAAACAAAACTTACGTGAAAATATCAGGGCTTTGAACCGGTTCAAGGAACGAAAACGAAAACCGGGAACTTTTTCTATTTCACATGGAACAGAAACGAAACCAGAAACTTTATTATTTTTTATGTTCCGGAACAGAAACGCTTATTAAAAATAATGGTAACCGGTTAATACCGGTTTTTATTTCGTTCCTCAAAGTTTCTGTAGCCTACAAATAGTCATTCTTCTCCTGCGGAAGTTTCTATGACCCGCTGGGGTTCACTTCCTGTGTGACGTTCGCTGACTGAATGGAGAGCGCGGGAAGGTGGACTACTAGTGAATACTAGGTGAATTACTGAGTGTCTGAGCAAAGAAGAGTCTGAACGATGCAACCTCCCTATTGGCTGTTTGTAAAAATGTATCAGTTGTTGCCCTTCCCACGGGAATCATCGCGGGCTCGAGAGACGAGACCTGACGAGTTAGTTCGTTGGTAGCAGAACAAAATGCCTGGACACAAATCGGGTTTTCAGAAAAGGAAAGAAAATAAACGGAGGGTCGAAAATACAAAAAAGGAGGCAGAAAATGCAAAACGAGTTTTAAGGTAGGACAAATGGTTACTTTTTAAGGCAGCCCGCCGTGGCTGCAGGCTTTCAGTTGTCATTGAATGGTTACTTTTCTGAGGCAGCCCGCCGTGGCTGCCTGCAGGCTTATTTATTATAGCCCATTTAGTTAAAATAGTTGATATAAAATGTCTATAGTTATAGTTATGTGAGTGATGGTTGTCCTGATTTAGACTGGTGGGTTTTTTTTTTTGGGGGGGGGGGGGGGGGGGGGGGGTTGCGCGATGTTGCACCCGGGCCCAGATTAGGGCAGAACCGGCCCTGGCTACATTTCAGGTGTAGTTTGTTTTATGTATGTATGTACTTGCATAGATGTGTACTTCCAATATGGCGCCTAACAAAATCTCGCGGCGCGGTGACGTCATGCGGTAGCCCTCTATAGGGCCTGACTAGCCTTTGGTAACACACTAAACGAATTATCTTTCATTTTTGGCACTTTTTCTGTTTGTGTAGATGGGAAGACATACTGAGAATCCAAATCACCAACATTTGAAATAATTGTTTTGAATTATTTCTTGTCTTATTTAATGAAGGTTGTAATAGAATTAGCCTACATTTGGCTTAAGCTGGATGAGACAGAGACATAATTTTATAGCCATTTGTTAAACAGCTGACAGGGAACGTAATTAACCGTTCCGGGAACGAAATTTTTTTGTTCTAACCGGTTCGGGAACGTCTATTTAATGGTGGAACCCAAAACCGGAAACGTTAAAATTCCGTTTCTGTTCGGAACGAACCAATAGGAAAAAAATTCCGGTTCAAAGCCCTGGAAAATATATTTGTTTATTTATTTGTTTTCATTTGGCTCTGCTGATTTTATATGTCATGTTTTAGATGTAGGATGATGAGGGCTACATTTTAGTTATTTAAAAAAGGATTTAATTAAAACTTATAACTTAATATGTAGCCTAGTGGACCATCAGAATTTTTTTTGTCGTGACGTTGATGTTCAGCTTTTCAGTGCGCGAAATTACAACAGGAAGCGAGTACGAGTCGACCGTCTGTAGAGAAGAGTAATGGTGATGATACACGGGGCAACTTTTTGGGCAATGTTGCCGAGCAAAGTTGCTGGCAACGGGCAACTAGGTGAGACACAGGGCAACTTTTCAGGGCAACAACAGTTAGCAACGGCAGTTTACAGTGAGCTAAAAAAAATTGATGTCTTAATTTTTGCTGTGACCATTTAATCAAGCTGTCTGTTGTTTTTTAGAGCTTTGGTGAGGTAAATTCCTCCATATAGAATATTAAAATAACAACTTACCGGCGTAAAAACAGATGAGGAGTCTCTCCATCTCTTCACTCCACTGAGCGGCCGCCATATTTGTTTGAAATTTCTGATCCGAACCTCACCGGAGGTCACATGACTCAATACTCGCGTTCTGATTGGCTTATCTCAAAAAGTTGCCAGAGATTATCAAAACCATTCAGAAAGAAGCAATGTTGCCCAATCTCAATAGAAAAGAGTCAAAACGCAATTGCCCAGCAACATTGCTCGGCAACATTGCCCAAAAAGTTGCCCCGTGTATCATCACCATAAGAGTTAGTTAGTTAGTTAGTTAGTTAGTTAGTTGATACTTAATAGTTACTATGTCTCAGTAGAGAACCGTGTGGATTTAAGTGGAATAATTGCGAGAAGTCATATGATCAAGACAGCGTTTTAAGGTAAGGCCATTTGGTTATTAATTTTGCCCGCTGTGTCGTGTTCACTTGAGCCTATTTGGTATGCCTTGAACAAGTGCAGGTGTTGCTAGCATCGTGCTTTGAAGTTGACTCAGATGTAACTACAGTCTTAAAAAATGTTCGTTTAAAACGGTGTGTCCATGCTCATCATGTTTTACTTTTACTTTTCTTAATGGAGAGTGTGAAATACCGCTGCATCACTTTTATGAGTGATTTTTGCAATAGAACACTAAGTTAGTGTCACTAATCCATAGTAGTAGGATGAGTGGGTTCATGGATTTCGGTCTGTTGATTGAGAGAACCATGGTGTTTGTGTTGTTCCAGCGAGAGTGTTGTTCTGTTTCGTGTGTGTGTGTGTGTGTGTGTGCGTGCGTGCGACTAACTACTGTATTTGAAATGCACACTCGCTTGACTGGATCTGGGTATGTAAGGCTGTAATCTGGTGGAATCCGCGTCTCCTTCAGTTTATCTAGAGCAGATGTAAAACCTGCGACTGTTAAACCACAGCTGTGCGCTTCTGCTTCTAAAATAACCTGTCCTTCGTAATCGTGTTAACTGAGAATTGTCATTGACAGACAGGCTTCAGATTCTTCCGTCATCACTCAAAAAAAAAAAAAGTCGTTTTTACGGATTAGGCCTATAAGTAGTAGGCAGTTTAACGAAATATTGCAATTGCAAGCTTAAAAGGATTTCGGACGCCTGATTGGTTAAAATGCAGGAAATTGTATCTAAGAAATACAAAATTTTCTGGGGGAGGACCCCCAGACCCCCCTTCAAAAAAATGTCCCAGGTCACATCACAGCACCCCCTGCCGACAATGTCTTCCCGCGCCGCTGAGTCAAAGTGTCCAGAAGAACTGTGGCTGGTTCTGTAAGATGCTCAGTAAAACCTACAGCTCATTCCCTTATCAAACTGCACTCACTGTACCTGAGACTACTTTTTTTTTAAGCAAAAGTGTTGTTTCACGCCAAATATTGACTGCTTTATTTCTGGCTTAATGCTGTTTATGGTATTTTTTTTAAAGTTGAAACATTTCATTATTTTTTAGCTATTTTTGGTCGACAGCATTTCTTTACATGTGCCTAAGACTTTTGCACACTACTGTGTATCAGCATATCAAACTTTCAGTCAACTGCTTTGGAGGTCACTGAATAAGATGGATATGTGATTTGTACATTTAAACTTAATTACGCATATGGCGGTGGTACACTGTTGGCACGGTGGTGTAGTGGTTAGCGCTGTCGCCTCACAGCAAGAAGGTCCAGGTTCGAGCCCCGTGGCCGGCGAGGGCCTTTCTTTGCGGAGTTTGCATGTTCTCCCCGTGTCCGCGTGGGTTTCCTCCGGGTGCTCCGGTTTCCCCCACAGTCCAAAGACATGCAGGTTAGGCTAACTGGTGACTCTAAATTGACCGTAGGTGTGAATGTGAGTGTGAATGGTTGTCTGTGTCTATGTGTCAGCCCTGTGATGACCTGGCGACTTGTCCAAGGTGTACAGTCTTTCGCCCGTAGTCAGCTGGGATAGGCTCCAGGTTGCCTTCGACCCTGTAGAACAGGATAAAGTGGCTAGAGATAATGAGAGAGAGACATCTTGGAAGGCTCATGAAGTCAGGAAACTTGGTGTTCTCCTCCTCGCATATGTAAAGGCATTCAAGCTACCTGAAGGTTGTTGCCCGAAAAGTGTACAAAACTTACCAGATGTGTTGTAGCCCACAGGCAGAGAGAGTATCTAGAGCTAAGACAATAACTAGGTTTAGTCTTTATCTGAATCTGAATAGGTTTCCATTTTACATAACTCGTTCCTTTTCCTAATGAATCAAAGTTATCTCTAATACTTGAGTTCATTTCAGGCTATTCCTCACATAGCATGAATTTCCTCCGAGTTTTCTGTAGCACATGTGGCATCCAAACTCCCATTGGATCCATAGATAGCTCCATGCCAGCTGTTCTCACTAACACAGCTCAAACTCAAAGGCCTGATCTTAATTACTTACCGTGTTATTCTGCACTCACTTTCTTCTTTTTCTTTGGCTCCCACATGAAAGAAATAAACTAATTAATAACTCATGTGCCATGACGATACACAAGTCCAAAAAAAAAATCTTGTTTTTAATCTAGAGTGTACTTTGAGACTTTCTACCTTTATATTCATGCTCTTGAGCTTTGTATATCGTTTCATTCTCAATTTTTCAAGCTGGCTGGAAAAAAAAAAAAAACATGGCACAATGCAACTCGTTCAGCCATCACTGATTTATATCATAAAACTTCAGATAATCTTTTTTTTTTATTTTTCCTGTGTGAATTAGGACTTATAAAGCATTATACATTAATTCAGCTCTCTCTCTCCCTTCTATTTGGGAGAAATCTAGCTCAACTTGGTAATTGCCCATGACTGTATTGCTTTGCCAGAGCTTGTGTCCACTGAGAGTAATTGAGGAATTCTGTCTTGTTTAAGGTCCATAATATTTGAGAAGAAAATCCTTTGTGGTAAGGCACAATTTGCGATTTTTGTCTTTATGAAGACATCATTTATCACGACAGCTATTGCTTGGGCTAATGTGAAAGACCACTTCGGTATGGCTGAAAGAGTATAGGGATTAATGAGCACTAGTTCCACCTGAAAAATCACTCACATTCATGGAGGTACATGCAGATCTGGATGAAGGAAATTAAATTTAATAGTGGCTTGTCATAGTGTAGTCCATCTTTACAACCCAAGGGGAGCACATCAACCAGTTCACTCTTTTTCAGTAACGTAGCAAGGAGACATTCTGTGCACAACAAAACTGATAGATACATATCACATGGCGTATGTTGCATTCCTATTAGCAACATTTGAACTAACAGAAAGGCTTATAATATTGTATGAAGCACCGTTTATTGCTTACCCAGATGGTAAATGAATGATGGCTCAGTGTTGGCTCACACTTAATGCTAACATCTGGCCCACGTACTGCTGTGGTATGTTGGCAATGAAGTCATCCGAATCTGGCTGCTACAACACAGAAACAAACACAAGTGTGAGAAGACTACTAATGAAACCATATCCCAGGGATGACATGGACCGGAAATTGCAGTTGGGCCACTTTCAGGACAAAACTGAAATGCCAAACAAGCCTTAGATATGAAGAAGGCTTTTATTTATCATACGTACACTTAAGCACAGTGAAATTCGTCCTCTGCATTTCACCCATCTGATGCAGTGAATGCACGTATGAGCAATGAGCACACACACATACCCAGAGCAGTCCGCAGCTATGCTACAGTGCCTGGAGAGCAATTGAGGGTTACGTACCTTGCTCAATCGCATGTCTTTGGACTGTAGGGGGAAACCGGAGCACCCGGAAGAAACCCACGCAGACACGGGGAGAATACGCAAACTCCACACAGAAAGACCCCCATCAGCCACTGGGCTCAAACCCAGACCCTTCTTGCTGTGAGGTGACAGTGCTAACCACTACATCACTGTGCTGCCAACTACGATTAACCCGATGCTGTGAAAACTTTAAATCTACCTTCTTACAGTCGTATTTGGGCCACAATACATAAATATGTGCTGAAACTTTACCATATTCAGCCCTCTATTGTCTGCTACCTGAGAAGTGAGGTCATACCCCAATTCTAATCCTAATTCCAAAAAAAAAGTTGGGATTCTGTGTGAAATGTAAATAAAAACATAATGTGGTGATTTGCAAAACATGGAAACCCGATATTTCATTGAAAATACTACAAAGACAACAAATCAAATGTTGAAACTGGGAAATCTTAGGGGCTTTTTTGTTGTTTTTTTTCTTTTTTTTTAAATTCATGCTGATTTTGAATTTCATGCCAGCAGCACATTTCAAACATGTGAATTGAAATGGATGTGAATTTAAAGTGGTAATCGAATACTGCGGTTTCTCAAAAACAGTTTAAAATCAAAGTGAGAAAAAGAAGAAAACTTTATTTGCTCACATGTACACAATTCCTCCTCTGCATTTAACCCATCAGAAGCAGTGAACACGCACATATACCCAGAGCAGTGGGCAGTTATGCTACAGCACCCAGGGAGCAGCTGGGGGTTAGGTACTTTGTTCAAGGGTACTTCAGCCTTGATACAGAGGGAGGGGAAAGTGCTGTTCATTCACTCAACTCTGCCCACACTATTTTCTGCCAATCCCAGGAATCAAACCTGCAACCCTTTAGGCCCAAGGCTGCTTCTCTAACCTTCAGGATGTGGCTGTCCATGGCCTAAAGTGCGCTGTTGTTCTTTCTGCTGTGAGGAGCTAGTACAGAAACACAGCTGGAAAACCCTGTTTGGATGGATATCAAACTTGACATGACACATCCTCTGTGAGTCTTTTCAATGGCTGCATTTTTTCAGTCATGCTAGTCCAATGAAATTAGCGACTTATACTTATCGCTTTAAAATCATGGCATATACAGTATGTTATATAGAGCATATCAAAGTCCCTCCTGTGCCAGGACCTGGTCTTCCCAGGCAGTCTCCCATCCGAGTACTAAACAGGTGCATTGGGCAGTGACAATCTCTGTTTCTACAGCCCTCAGCCTCTTGCCTATTGCATAGCTAGGGTTACAGTGGGGAGCCAGTCCTCTAGTAACCATAAGAGTTTGACTCCCTACTCACATCTGTATTGTAGTGGCAGTAGGTATCATTTTTACAATGGTCTTTGGTATGACCTGTCTGCAAGTGAAACTCGCGATCTCCCAGTCAAGACATGGACACGCTAACCATTAGGCCAGTTCATGGTATATAAAGCATATATGGTCCATTAAAATGTTGTAAAACATGGAGAAATGCATCAACTGCAATACAAAGAGACAGAATTGCTTTCCGTTTCTGACATGACAACAACGTGCCACACTGAAAAGCAAAACCTTCTTTGCCCTGCTTTTATCTTTCCAGTGAAAAACAATCAGTAGAGTACTGGGATTTTTTTTTTTTTAATTAAGCGCTAAATACTAACTTTGTGGTAGAAGTGAATGTAATTCCTTTCATCAGTGTGTTACAGTCACGCCACACTGAAATGCAATCACTGTCCAGTCACAGATCTCCTCTGATGTATGGTGTAATCAGAGAAAAAGCTAAGAGCCTGAAACCATTATATTGCCATAGACAATGCCGTCTAATCAATTTAGTTCAATCTTAAAAGGTTCTGTTTGTTTATATTTGTGCTCCAACTGAAATTACCAAACTCACTCATGTTTAGTAGTACAGTAATAAGGAAACTATGTAATATTGCCTCATTTTACCTCCCAATGTCCCTAACATATTTGTAAAATCATTTCTTAGAAAAATATCTGAAGTTACTCTGATATCGATATCACAACAGGAAATTTTGAAACAATCTGCATATCAGATGGAGCTGTTCCCTGACTGAGTCTCATTTGAAGAGAACTACATAGTTAAACGTGACTCACACATCTGGCTCATTTTTTTCCAACAGGTTTTGTCAGCACAAGATTGAGTGAGAGCATATGGCTACTGACAGGAGTAGACAGACTATTCCTCATCGCATAGTGCTGCGGAGTGCACTATGGGCCTCATAGACCGGGCCTCTTCATCTTTAACACAGAGCTCTTGTCCCTGAAAATGAAAAAGCTACCATGCCAAAGAGCTACGCTTTTAAATCTTTAATCAAACTAGAGCAGTAGGCTGGCTCTTCTTCAAATCTGCAGCACTAAGGTAAGGAGTGAGACGGGACAGGTGGCTAAGTTGCACGTTGTCTGTAATATATTGAGGTTAGGAGCCTCACTTAAGAGAAGCACAGCAGAGGTCAAACAGAGAGTTGCTTTCTATCCTTGGCACCAGGAACGACTCTACAAATCAGCTAGCTGGAGGGAGCTTGACTGGCTAAACTTGGTCTCTGCACGAAGCAAAGGATTGCATTAATGACTTCTGTTAATACAAGCTGGCTAACCTTGGAGCCAGCCAAGGATGTGGCATTATTTCTGTCAGTTATGCCAGAAGCAAATACTGTTGTTGTGGGAAAAGGATGGCCATAAGGATGAACAACATAACAATTCTTGGGATAATGAAAAGATTCATGATGAAGGCAGTGTTATGGTTGAGAATAACAGTTTGACTAGTAGACGGGGAAAAAAGGAAAATGCTCCTGTATTTTACCCAATTTATCAGAGTGGGCAGCATGGTGGTGTAGTGGTTAGCACTGTTGCCTCACAGCAAGAAGGTTCTGGGTTCGAGCCCAGTGGCCGACGGGGGCCTTTCTGCATGGAGTTTGCATGTTCTCCCTGTGACTGCATGGGTTTCCTCCGGGTGCTCTGGTTTCCCCCACAGTCCAAAGACATGCAGGTTAGGCTAATTGGTGGCTCTAAATTGACCATGAGTGTGAATGGTTGTTTGTTTCTATGTGTCAGGCCTGCAATGTTCTACTGACTTGTCCAGGGTGTACCCTGCCTCTCACCCATCGTCTGCTGGGATAGGTTCCAGCTTGCCTGTGACCCTGCACAGGATAAGCGGCTACAGATAATGGATGGATGGACATTACCAAGTTAAAGTGACACATATGGTTTTCTGCCTTAGTTTGGCACAGACTGTTGTTGTTTGGGTTGTGTGAACACAAAATTATGATCTTTTCAAATCAGACCTGAGCCACTTTTGTTTGTGGTCCGAGGTCAGAAACATATCTGATATGTAAATACATCATAAAATGAATGAGAACATTCAAATGGGAATGTAAGTTATGTGTTGTTGTTTTTTTTTTCCCCCAGTGTACAAGAATATATCATCATCATCATCATCATCATCCTCAAAGAATGAAGCATACACTGCAAAAAATGTCATCTTAGCAAGTGAAAACATTTTGAACATTGGCAAATTTATTGAGTATTCCCTCTTATAAGGTGGCAATAAAACAAATCAAAGACAATTAAACCTATTTCTAGATATTTTTTACTCATTTTAAACTTCAAAGTATCTTATTCCAATGGAAAATAAATTAGCTTCTTTCTAGAAACAAATACTAAAAATGTCTGTCTGTCTGTCTGTCTCTGTTTGTTAGTCCCATGATTGATTGGCGACCTTTCCAGGGTGTACCCCGCCTCTTGCCCAATGTCAGCTGGGATTGGCTCCAGTTCACCTGCCACCTGCAATGGATACATGATATAGAAAATGAATGAATGAATGAATGAAATGGTAATAATGAGCAAAATTATCAGCCAAAAGAAAGACTGTTTCAAGCCTTAAATTAATACAAAAAATGGCTAGAAATTGGCTTAATAATCTTATCTATGGTTTATTATAATCTTATAAAAAAGAATACGAGCTAAATTTCACAATATCAAGGTATTTCTGCTTGCTAAGATGGAATTTTTGCAATGTAGCAAGAGCAGTAACTATATCCAATGGGAAGATGGGGAAAATAGTTATTGACTTGATATTTGGGGAATCAGTTGAAGTGTAATTGGATGGGACCTTCCAAAACAGACTAGTTCATTGAAACAATTGTGCAAGATGTTGATGTGCACATACAGGGAGAGGTTTATTTACATTAAAGACAGATATGGATCACTTGTGGTTGCAATTGTGAACCACCCAGACAGACAGATGATTTTTCGATTACGTTCATTATGTCTTATATTAAATATAGTTAGTTTTTTTTTTCTTTTTTATCAGACATCTAGTTTTTGGGTTTGTTTACCTGACATGTTTCGACGTACGACTGTCGTCTTCCTCAGAGTGTCACCGGATGTTAATTGGTGACGCATCTTTTATCAGCTGGATCAGGGAGGCCATAGAGATCCGTAAGCGAAGCCCGAGGACCATCAACCGGGATGAGGGAGCATACATGCTCTCCCACACCTGGAGTGCCATCTTGCAGGGGACGAACAGACAGTAGAAGGCATGACCGACCTGTCAATCCAGACAGGAAGGCCACGCCTTCAGAAACATCAGCTGATAAAAGATGCGTCACCAATTAACATCCGGTGACACTCTGAGGAAGACGACAGTCGTACGTCGAAACATGTCAGGTAAACAAACCCAAAAACTAGATGTCTGATAAAAAAGAAAAAAAAAACTAGACAGATGATTGGTGTAAAAAAAAAAATCAGAATTGTGCCAAGAACCTTGTAAAGTGAATGTAGCCTTGACAAGTTAGTCACTTGCCAGTTCCCACCCACCACCTAGATCATCCCAGGTCCAGATCATACAGTACAACAACTACACAGCAAAATCCCCAGTGTTGACTTCACACCCAGGATGTTAATTGTGTTTATACAGTATATGCATATCCTGTTGGACACAAATGAACTCTAAAAGAGTTAAATGAACACTCTTGGAGTTATTTCAACAATGGAGATTTTGCTTTGCACCAACCAGGGAGGATGTGAAGGCTAAAACATACTTCCTTTGAGACACATGAAGCCAAGCAACTACATCTTTTCAAACTGCTACTCATTCTGTATCACAGTGCAGCGTAACACACTCGGAGGAAAGCTCTTTCTGCCCTCTTCTGCATACATGAGCTCACAGTTGCTTATGATTGGCTAGCATCACTGTGATTGACAGAGGAGAGAGAGTATGCCATCTCTCCCACTCAGAGAGAATAGCCACTTTAGCTCCCTTGGCTCTTGGCAATAAATGGCGATGTCATCATCAAGACTGAAGCTTTAAAATTAATTTAAATAGCGGTGCTGTCAAGAACCTCTCAGTTTAATATGAAGATGTATATTTTGAATCCCCCAATTAATTATTTCTTGTTGCTTGTGACAATATGGAATCAGCATTTGTGAAGCCTAGTGTACTAAAAATGTTGTAGTTCTAATATTTGTTTTCTTCTTTACTTTGCCTCAAGTGGATACAAACCTGTGTATGTCTTGTCTATGATTCATGCAAATTGATTTTTGAAGAAACTGTTGCAAATTCCTCATAGGTGCTGAGCTCTGTTATATAAGCCAGTGTTCTTCATACTGTTAAATCCATCACATTTTATTTATACTGAGAAGTTCTGATCCCAGTATGTCTGTCAAGTGCTGCTTTGTTGAGCAGTTAAGTGACTATGATATTCAGTCAATTAACATATTAAGTGTTTTAGCAAGTTGTTGGATGAACACAAGATCAGAACAGCATCAGCTGCTGAGAGCTGTAAGCACTGTCTCACACACCGCTTCACAGATAATCAACTGGGTTAAGATCTTGTGACTGCAAAAGCCAAAGAATAAGATTTACATCATTTTCGTCCTCATCAAACCATTCAGTGAGCCATCATGCCCTGAGAGTAGGAGCGGGGTCATCCTGGAAGAGACCACTCCCAACAGGGATGTTTTATTACCATGTTTCGAGGTTTGTAATGGAACAACCTTCCAAGTAGTGTTCGAGACTCAGACACAGTCTCAGTGTTTAAGTCTAGGCTGAAAACATATCTGTTTAGTCAAGCCTTTTGTTAAGAGTTTTATTAGGTAAAGGAGTAGATCTGGAGGGTCCTCAGGCATAGAGTGTTTTGGTAAACTGGGATGTATGGATGCTGTCAGCCTCCCACTCACTCGCTCACTTGGGTTTGTTGATGGTGTAGTGGCTGCTGCTTTATGTCCCGGGGTGCCCTCATGCCTGTATTACCTTCTGGCTCTCCCCTTTTAGCTATGCTGTCATAGTTAGTTTTGCTGGAGTCCCTGCTTGCACTCAGCGCAAAATGTATACTGTTCTTATTCATGAGGTGACATTGGGCATACCTAACAACCTGTGTTTTCTCTCTCTCTCTCTGCCATCTGTCTGTCTATCTGAGTTACATGTCGATCCTGAGACCAAGATGCTGACCTCTTCTGCTCCTCGGACCTGCCTAATCCATCCTGATGCCCTACATCTGGCTGGAGTCTCATCACGTCGCTCCTGTAGAGGACAGACCCATATGGACAGTCAAAAGTTGCACTTGGAAGACGATCTGGACACTTACAGTAATGCTTTTATGGCTGGGGACTACAGTTGACTTGCTAACTTTAGGACTGCAGTTGTCATGAACAGTTTTGCACTCAAGTTTCCATCAATGAACAGTTTATAACTTCAACAAAACAGACTTCATGTTCAAACTATAATGAACTTCCTGGTTACACAGTTATACTTTGTGACTATATAGGACACTGTTATAGTTGCAAGTAATAGTCTGTTATCTGAAAGCATTCAGATAACAGTGTTGACTGAACGTTGTGGGACACTAAAATATAAAATTTTCATAACCTACAATAGATGATCCATGGTAAGGGATGCTTCAGGCATGAAATTTTAAATGGATACATTTTAAAATAATGATAGGTTATATAGTTTTTCTCAAGTTTTTAGTTATTTATGTACTGTGCAGGAAAGAGAGGCAGGATACAAGTGAGAAAACTCAACATGTGTTTTATTTAAGGCAATCCATTCAAGAATTCAAAACATTCAACACATCGCAAAGGACCGGCACCATCCTTGTTAGCATCTAAATATTGCATGAAACCATCAGAAATCCAAGCAGCACCTGCTTAGCAAAGGCAGACAGCAACACATTAGAATGATGCATAATCATAAGATGGAGAAAACAGGTTTGGTTCAATAATCAGGAAATCCAGTTTTACACAGTGAGATGTCAGTGACCTTTTGTGATTCCTACTTGTCGCAATATATGAGATGATCCCAGTCAAATCTTGATAGACTTCTATAACAGACTGTGCAATAACATAACATAACATATATGTTTTTCATGTCAGCTTATATGATCAAGATCCTAGACCTATGATTAAGGAAAGTTACTATGTTTTGCAATATTGTGTGCATAGTGATGCAGTACAGGTTTGTAGCTCAACTGCAAAGCACGAGATAGCTTCGCATTCTCATAATAGTAATGCAGTGTCTGTTTTTGTCCTGTCATGATACAACTGTGATGAGACATTATAGTGGAGCAGAGCAGGGCCCCATATTTAAGAGAATATGGGAATGCACCAACCTGATTTGTGATGGCTTGACCGTATGAATTCTGTACGTAAGAACATACCACAGGGAACCTGACCATAAGTGCAAGGAAAAGTCTCTCATAAACACTTGACCACTGGACAACAAAATTTGTACCTTTACTGACATAAGATAGATGGGTTTTTATCCAGCAGTTATTTTTAATTTCCTTTTTGAAAAATAACATAGGATTATTTACTAACACATTTTACAGAAAATATTCACTACAGTCTCATATAAAACTAGTTAAAACAGTTTCATTAGTCCACTAGCTTGGTGGACAATTGATAGTTTTGCTGTGATTGAGCTCTTATCAGGAACAGGTGCATGGTAATTTGTCCTAATGGCATGCGCACGCTTTGCAGTTTGCAGCTGCACATAAAGCAAGTGCATGTGACAGATGTAATCCGACAGTGGTTTGACATCAAATTTGATATTTGATTGTAACTATATAGAGCGACTTTCTCTTCACGCATAACATCCCAGATGACATAGCGAGACCACCGGGCTCTCCATGGATTGTTGTCGGGTCTAGGAGGTGGCGCAGACGGAGGAGGGAGAGGAAGCAGAAGTGGGGCTGCAGGTCTGGTGCTATGCTAAGGCTAAGAAAACAACCACACAAGCCACCTCTACCGAGCCTGTATCTCTCCAATGCCAGATCCCTGGTGCATAAAACGGATGATCTGGAATTACAACTCGCTGGAAATCGCTATGTTCGGGACTGCTGTGTTTTAATTATCACAGAAACCTGGCTTCATCCGGAAATACCCGATGCTAGATTGCAGCTAGCAGGCCGCACTCTGCTTCGCTGGGATAGAAATGAGAACTCCGGTAAGAGCAGAGGGGGAGGGCTCTGTATTTATGTGCATGATAATTGGTGTAACAACAGAACAATTATAGATAAACACTGTTCCCCAGACCTCGAGTACATGTCTGTAAGATGCCGGCCTTTTTTTCTACCGAGAGAGCTAACTGTAGTGATTGTCACAGCTGTGTATATTCCACCTGATGCCAGTGTGAACACAGCGCTCTCTCTCCTGCTGAACACCATAAACATACAGCAGTGGGCCCACCCTGACGGTGTTCACATAATCGCAGGTGACTTTAATAAGGCCAACTTGAAGACTGTACTGCCGAAGTTTTACCAACATGTTAAGTGTTCTACTAGAGGGGAGAACACTCTGGATCATGTTTACTCCAACATCAAGCATGTGTACAGAGCCATACCCCTCCCCCACCTCGGCCAGTCAGACCATCTTTCCCTCCTGCTCTCCCCAGCCTACACCCCCCTCAGACGCAGAGCCAGGCCCACCACAAGGACTATCACAACCTGGCCTGACAACGCACTCTCCAAACTACAGGACTTCTTTAAACAGACAGATTGGGACTTATTTGAACACCAGGAGCTGGAGACATTCACAGGAACGGTGCTGGACTATATCAAGTTCTGCATCGGGAATGTGACTGTGGATAAAAACATCCGGGTCTTCCCAAACCAGAAATCCTGGATGACCAGCCAGGTCCGCTCACTCCTCAGGGCTCGCGATGCTGCCTTCAGGTCAGGTGATAGAGCTCTGTACAGAGCTGCTCGAGCTGATCTGAAAAGAGGAATGAATAAAGCCAAGGTGGACCACAGGCTGCGCATAGAGTCCCACCTGTCCAGCAACAACACACGGGAGGTGTGGCAGGGCATTCAGGACATCACAAACTTTAGAGACTGTGATGTGCCAACAAGAGACTGGAGTGCGCCGCTAGCAGAGGAGCTAAATTGCTTCTTTGCTTGCTTTGAAACATCTCAGCAGCACTCATCTGCTCCTGCCCTGCCCCCACCACCACACAGTTCCTACACCACTCCTTTCACTGTACAGGAGCATGATGTCAGACGGGTGCTCCTGGCAGTGAACCCCAAGAAAGCTGCCGGCCCAGATGCTGTACCTGGTAAGGTGCTCAGAGCGTGCGCCCACCAGCTCGCCCCTACCTTCACCAGGATCTTTAACCTCTCCCTGGCTCAGGCAGTCATCCCGCCCTGCCTAAAATCTGCAACAATAATCCCAGTGCTGAAGAAATCTCCCGTCACCAGCCTGAATGATTACCGTCCTGTGGCCCTCACCCCGGTAATCATGAAGTGCTTCGAGAGACTAGTTCTTCATCACATCAAGGACCACCTCCCCCCAGACTTCGACCCCTACCAGTTCGCATATCGCACAAACAGATCCACAGAGGACGCCATTGCCGTAGCTCTCCACTCTGCGCTAAATCACCTGGAGCAGCAGCAGAGCTATGTCCACATACTCTTTGTGGATTACAGTTCAGCTTTTAATACAATAATCCCGGACATCCTTATTAGAAAACTGGACACTCTCGGCCTCCCCCCTCTCACATGTGCCTGGTTAAAGGACTTTCTTACTAACCGGCCCCAGACTGTGAGACTTGGCCCCCACTTCTCCTCCACCCGCACGTTGAGCACTGGCTCTCCACAGGGCTGTGTGCTGAGCCCCCTCCTGTACTGCCTCTACAACCACGACTGTAGTCCGACCCACAACAACAACAACCTTATCATCAAGTTTGCTGACGACACCACAGTGGTCGGACTCATCTCAAAGGGAGATGAGGCCGCCTACAGAGAGGAGGTCCTGAAGTTGGCAGCCTGGTGTTCAGAAAATAACCTCGCTCTGAACACCAAGAAAACCAAAGAGCTCATTGTTGACTTCAGGAAGTACAGCACCGACCTAGCCCCCCTCTACATCAACAACGTGTATGTGGAAAGGGTCCACACCTTCCGGTTTCTCGGTGTCCTCATCTCCATCGACATCTCCTGGTCAGCAAACATTACAGCAGTCATTAAGAAGGCTCAGTAGCGGCTACACTTCCTGAGAGTCCTCAGGAAGTACAACTTAAGCTCCAACCTGCTGCTGACCTTCTACTGCTCATCCATCGAGAGCATGCTGACATATTGTATTACAGTATGGTACGGCAGCTGCACTGCTGTAGACAGGGAGAGGCTCCAGAGGGTAGTTAAGGCAGCACAGAAGATCATTGGCTGCCCTCTCCCCTCCCTGATGGACATTTACACCTCCCGCTGCCTTAGCAGAGCTAAGAATATTATCAGGGACAGCTCCCACCCTGGCTTTGATCTGTTCGACCTGTTGCCCTCAGGGAGGCGCTACAGGTGCATCAGGGCAAAGACAAATTGATTAAAAAACAGCTTCTTTCCAAAAGCCATAACCGCCCTGAACTCGGATATGCTCTGACTTTATAGTCTATTTATTTTTACTATTTTACTAATTTATAATGTGCAGTACTTTATAAGATGACTCTCTATGCAATACTTTTATAATGTGCAATACCACACTCCATAATGTGAAACGCAACACATTCACCTCAGGACTGTGCACCTTACACACAACACATACACCTCAGGACTATGCACCTTACACAGAACACATACACCTCAGGACTGTGCACCTTACACACAGCACATACACCTCAAGTCTGTGCACCCTACCTTACCTTGCAACACTTCATAAATGTGTAATATTTTATCTTATAATGTGACTCTCGGCGGCATGGTGGTGTAGTGGTTAGCGCTGTCGCCTCACAGCAAGAAGGTCCGGGTTCGAGCCCCGTGGCTGGTGAGGGCCTTTCTGTGCAGAGTTTGCATGTTCTCCCCGTGTCCGCGTGGGTTTCCTCCGGGTGCTCCGGTTTCCCCCAAAGTCCAAAGACATGCAGGTTAGGTTAACTGGTGACTCTAAATTGACCGTAGGTGTGAATGTGAGTGTGAATGGTTGTCTGTGTCTATATGTCAGCCCTGTGATGACCTGGCGACTTGTCCAGGGTGTACCCCGCCTTTCACCCGTAGTCAGCTGGGATAGGCTCCAGCTTGCCTGCGACCCTGTAGAACAGGATTGAGCGGCTAGAGATAATGAGATCAGATAAGATGTGACTCTCTCGTGCAATAATTTATAATGTGACTGTCTCTGTGCAATACTTTATATGTGCAATACCTCACTCCATAATGTGCAACACAACACATACACATCAGACTGTGCACCTTACCCCCCTTACACCCCCCCTTTTTTTTTCTCCCCCCCTTCCTCTCTCTCTCTCTCTCTCTCTACACGCTGTTTGCACTGTTATTGGAGATGCTTTAATCTCATTGTACATGTGTATAGTGACAATAAAGGCATTTTATTCTATTCTATTCTATATAGTAATGATGTAATGTGAAAGCGCTGGTTCACTGCTGTCCACTAGACACCCAGCAGTCATACCATAATAAATATTGTCATGTTGTTTCTGGCATATGACATATGGTGTCAAAGAAAGGAATAAATATGTATCCATATGTATTTGATGCATATCTCATTATTGGTATCACTGTCACAAGACAAGGCAGCAATTTATTGACAAGAAATACACTACACTACATAATTTGATGGTTCATATGCTGTAGTTAGGGCCTGAGCACCAGAGGTATGCAGCCTCCAATGTCTATTGGCTGTACCAAGGTGCAAGGCCCTATTGCTTGTCTTAAGGATTCTTATTCTTCTGATTATTCTCTTTTTCTTCAAGGCTTGGCAATTTTTTGGGTGGTTCCCATGGACGAAAACTCATGAAATTTGGTACACACATCAGTCCTGGCCACCACTACACTGGGATAGAGGCTTGGCCCCGGATGTGTCCAAAAGACTCCATAGTGCCCCCACATGTCATTGAGACTTTTGCCCTTTATATAGTTTCACCTATCCATGTCAAATTTGGTAGGTGTGTGGGGTGCCCCAAGATGAACAAAACTGTACCGTACATTGTATTAGCCATACTCAACAGGAAGTGAGTTATTTTTGGTTTTGTGTGTTTTGACATGTGTTACATTTTGACATTCTCCTCCTGGGCAGTTTGGTGGATTCATGCCAGATTTGGTATACTGGAGGTGCTCGGGCCCTTCATCGCCGCTTATGGCTATATTATTTATTATTTTATTCAGGTTGATTTTGTGCCCAGCCCTGTGATGACCTGGCGACTTGTCCAGGGTGTACCCCGCCTTTCGCCCCTAGTCAGCTGGGATAGGCTCCAGCTTGCCTGCGACCCTGTAGAACAGGATAAAGTGGCTAGAGATAATGAGATGAGATGAGATTTTGTGCCCTTGCAAATATTTTGCTCATAGACTCATCAGGAGCACTGCTTTTAGGCACTGTGTAAATATCTACATCAGATACATTCATTCTGCTGCCATAATTCAACAAACCACTCTTCATTTAAATTAATGGTTTACATTTCACCAGTGCCATTGCCATATTTTCAGCTGTCCCATGAGTTTGTGCTTTCACATTATGTGTTTGAAGACTGCCAATTTTCCAACCATTGTTTTCTTTTACAATGTGCAATTGTGCCTCTGACAGCAAAATCAAGCCAAAAAAAAAAAAAAAAATCATACAGTGTAAATCTGTCTTCAAGGACATGAAAGTACAATAAGACTTCTCTAAGATGAAGAAAGTGCAGGCTACACACAGACAAACTAACTAATGAGCTAATACGGAACAGGAGAATACAGTCCGGTAACAGTCCAGTGACAGGAAAGGGGTGGAGACAGGACAAGGACAGAAAGGAAAGAATGTGGTAATGTTAATAAAACATATGACATGAAGCAAAAACTGATGTGACAATTGAACTGAACGTTGTTGTGAAGGTGTTAAAAATGTCTTCTGCCATTAATTTACATGCATATTTTTAACTGTAATATCAGTGAAACATAAACAGCACCGCAGAATTTCTGTCAAATTAACCAGAGACACATTTGTCTCAAAGTTTTAAATGGCCAGGTGTAAATGGAGTCTATAAATGCTTTTAACATAATACTGCACAAACCTCCATGGTGCCCTTGCTATTTAGTTCCACATAAAACCAAAAGCATCAAACAGCAAATGACCACAGACCTCAACTGGCTCGTTTGTGCCCTGCTCAATTAAAACCAACATGGTCAACAGTTCCGTGTGAACACCTGTGGGGAATGTTTTGTGAATATTTGCTTCCCATTAAGTGTCCCAGCTGTCAGTTGATGCACGACTTGTTGCTCTTTGGCTTCACTGTGACCCTTTTGACCACCTCAGCATGCCGTGTCTGTTGTTTTTATGAAGCACAACTACAAGTAAGGTAGGGCACGACCCTGCTGACAACTGCCATGTTATTTATAAAATTATATCACCCTGTAGGGAAGTGACTCGGTCCAAGCAAACACTGCAGAATCATATTGTAGCTGATGCAGAAATTCAATTACAGAGGCCTCCTCAGCGAAAGGTGGCCATATCAGTGGGGAGTGCGGAGCCCAGCAATGCAAAGCATCCGTGCTTGATTCAAACAGCCCATGTAAATGCTTTTTTTTCTTCTTCTTCTGAAGGTCACACGTTGGGGAGAAACAAACAAGGCTCTGTTGGTATGGAATGACAGCCCCTTCTCGTTTTATTCCTCCTGACTGGCATTTAAAATAGGAGCCATTAGAATGAGTCTCAGTGGTGCTGCTGATCTTTGCCAGCCCTCAGCATATTCACCCCCCCCCCACACACACACACCCCATGCGTGCTCGTCTAAAACTGATTAAACACGTGTTTGTGCATCAATTACTGCCATGGCTGAGTTGCAAATTTTAACCATGCTAAACTTTTGACCCGGTCTCCCAAGTTTCCTTGCTTCCAGATTTGAAGTAAACACCACATTCAGCTGACAGAGGTGTGTTGAGTGCACATGAAAACTCACACACAAAAGGGTTTTACCCTCTGCCAGATGCACTCTCACTCACAAACACACTCCTCTAATAGATCTCTGAGCACGTTGGAGTGCTTGTCACGTTTTTGTAACTGACTAGTGAAATCCATTTGCAAGTTTGCACCGAAGCCAGGCCTAAGGGATAGCATTCAGAGCTATGAATGGCTGCGTTTTAATATGGCAATGCTCTTACATCAAGTACACTTGATTGGAATTAAATTAATCAACCATTCTGTTATGGAAAAATTGTCACTGTGGAATAGAGTCCAAGTGTCAACAGTGACCTGTTTATTTATTTATTTTTATTCTTCGTTTGAATTAAGAACTCTTACACCAGAACAGGTTTTATTGGGCAAGATAGATAGATAGATAGATAGATAGATAGATAGATAGATAGATAGATAGATAGATAGATAGATAGATATCAGCTTGGACATCAGTTTTGGCAGCATGGTTTAAGAGACTTGTATTGTGGATGCTCGATATAAAAGAAGTTTAAAAAAATGTATAATTGTTAATATGGTATTGTGAGGAGAAGTACACTCACCAGCCACTTTGACAGGAACTTGTTCTTGATTCTAAGATTCTTGTTCTTGGCTTCAGGAGTGGAATCCAATGTGGTCTTCTGGTGTTGCATGCTGAGATGCTTTTCCGCTCACCATGGTTGTAAATAGTGATCATATGAGTTACTAAATCCTTCCTGGCAGCTCGAACCATCCATCCATCCATTATCCATAACCGCTTATCCTGTGCAGGGTCACGGGCAAGCTGGAGCCTATCCCAGCTGACTATGAGCAAGAGGTGGGGTACACCCTGGACAAGTCACCAGATCATCACAGGGCTGACACATAGAGACAAACAACCATTCACACTCACATTCACACCTACGGTCAATGTAGAGCCACCAGTTAGCTCGAACCCAGAGCCTTCTTGCTGTAAGGGAACAGTGCTAACCACTACACCACCGTGCTGCCAACAGCTCAAACTAATCTGGCCAGTTTCCTCTGACCTCTCTTATCAACAAGGCATTTGTTTCCACCCACAGAACTGTTGCTCACTCTGTTTTTTGTTTTTCACACCATTCTGTGTAAACTCTACAGACTGTTGTGTGTGAAAACCTCAGAAGATCAGCAGTTTCTGAAATCCTCAAACCAATCCATTTGGCACCACAGTGAAAGTCACACTTTGAGATCACAATTTTTCCCATTCTTATGTTTGACGTGAACATTAACTGAAGCCCTTGATTTGTATCTGCATGATTTTCTGCATTGTGCTCCTGTCAGGGGATTGGCTGATTAGATCAGTGTTTCTCAACCTTTTTTCAGTCACGGCACCCTTCAGAAGTATGCAAATTCTCAAGGCACCCCCATATAAAATATACGCAGTCACGTTGACCATACGCTGACCCCGGCAGTGACATTGTGACATGGGAAAGGGGACCGTGAGAAATTTTGATGATGCATGAGGCGGCGATGATCTGCATTAGTGTAACTATCATTTTTTGGAATTTTAATTCATTTTATTTACTTAAAATGTTAGAATATCTAATTTTTTGACGGCACCCCTAATGAAGCCAGATGGCACCCCAGGGTGCCGTGGCACCCTGGTTGAGAAAGGCTGGATTAGATAACTGCATCAAACAGCAGGTGGATGGGTGTTCCTCATAAAGGCAAGGCAAGGCAAGTTTATTTATATAGCACATTTCATACACAGTGGCAGTTCAATGTGCTTTACAGAAGTAAAAGCAGAACAGTAAACAATAGAAAATAAAATTACATAAAATAATTGGGGAAGAAAAATAATAAGAATTAAACAATAGTAGAAATAAAATAATAAAATGAAATAAAGTTCAAAAAAGGAATCAACCTCGAGATTAATTATTATTATGGGTTTAACTCATAAAGCGCCGGTGGGTGCATATCTTACTTTTTTGTCTTGCTAAAAGTGTTTTATTGTCATTGTTTGCAACAACAAAATTATGTTTGGTGGCTCTCTGACCAGCAATGATGAACAAAATAACAAAATTAAAAAAATATATATTAAAAAGAGTCGTACACCAAGGACAAACACCAATCAGCAACAAACAGAAATCAGCAACAAGCAACAATCAGCTTTTTACAGATTCTCCAGTATCAGCATTTTGTAATAGCCAGAGGTAAAGCTGTAATTTTTTTTCTCCCGTTTTGTATGGCACAGGAATAAGAAATTCTTCAGGATGTGAGGCACTGCAGTTTCTCTGGAACATGACTAAAAAAAGTGTGTGGGCTGCGAACAGCTATAATAAGATATGTGGCAACAGGAACTAACTTGCTTCATAGTCGTTCAACAACATTAAATGGAATTATATTAGGATTAAGAAATATGATGTACTATTGTAAAATATTCGAGTCATTGGCCAACTGATGTATGGTGTAAGAGAAATAATCAACTTCGAGGTAGTAACAGTAACTCTGCTTGATTGTTTTCCTATAACAGCACACCCGGTCATGTTTCATTCCTGAATTAATTATATATTACATTAAAATAATAATACTCAACTCAAAGCGAAGCAAACAGCACAGTAAAGGCTTCATAACTTCAGCACCGATCATGTGGACATGTGAGGGTCAATACCATCAAAAATACTTTTTTTTTTTTTTTAATTCACATAAATCAGACAAGGTACCATGTTAAGCATGAAGGGGAGAAGTGTATAGTAGGAACTACACTTTTCAATCCAAACTGTTGAATCCTCCGGAACTCCAACTCCCAGAATCCTCTGACCAACCCACTCAAGCTCACCAGCTTTCACCTTCTTCAGCAAATACTTGAACAGCATGTACAGTATAAATCATTTAAAGGTAAGAGCCACTACTATGTCTACTGTTCATGCTATGAGCAGCCATGTTGTTTTGGGAGGCACGGTGGTGGAGTGGTTAGCACTGTTGCCTCACAGCAAGAAGGTTCTGGGTTTGAGCCCAGCAGCTGATGGGGGCCTTTCTGTGTGGAATTTGTATGTTCTCCCCATGTCTGTGCGGGTTTCCTCCAGGTCTGGTTTCCCCCACAGTTCAAAGATATGCGGTTAGGTTAAAATGGGGCAGCCATGGCCTGAGGTTGAGCTGAGGTGCCCTTGGACAAGGCAACTAACCCCCAATTGCTCCCAGGGTGCTGTAGCATAGCTGCCTACTGCTCTGGGTATGTGTGTGTGCTCATTGCTCACTTGTGTGTTCACTGCTTCAGATGGGTTAAATGCAGGGGTTAATTTCACTGTGTGCTTAAGTCTGTGCTTGAGTGTACGTGTGACAAATAAAGGCTGCTTGGTCACTTGCTGAACCCAGGATAAGGTCGACCTTCCTGAGTTCGAGAGTAGAAAAATGGTAACATATATTCTTCAATCAAGCTGGTCAAGGAATGAACTCATGTTCATTTTGCTAGTTTAAAGCCTTTACTCACTTAAGTTCCTCTTCTAGAAGATATTTTGAGACATTAACCCAGAAACATTCATTAATCCATTCATTCGTCTTTAGTAAGAGCTTTATCATGGTAAGGCCATTGAGTCTGGAGCCTATCCCAAGGAAGACTGGGCATGAAGCAGTAACATATACTGTATACCCAAGATGGCGCATGTCAACATGTATACACAGATTCATACCTAGGAGCAATTAAGCATAGCCACTGTACCAACTGTCAAAAGGTTTTTGAGAAGTGGATTCACACTGTCAGAAATAGGGGTACAGTAGGAGTCCATTTCTGTACCCTATGGTACAATCTACACTAATGTACCCTTTAGGGCTTTGGACCTCAAGGAAACTGTGTGTAGCTTTTTAGGGCCAAAAAGGTACATATACAGTGGTGCTTGAAAGTTTGTGAACCCTTTAGAATTTTATATATTTCTGCATAAATATGACCTAAAACATCATCAGATTTTCACACAAGTCCTAAAAGTAGATAAAGAGAACCCAGTTAAACAAATGAGACAAAAAATATTGTACTTGGTCATTTATTTATTAAGGAAAATGATCCAATATTGGGCGGCACGGTGGTGTAGTGGTTAGCGCTGTCGCCTCACAGCAAGAAGGTCCTGGGTTCGAGCCCCGGGGCCGGCGAGGGCCTTTCTGTGCGGAGTTTGCATGTTCTCCCCGTGTCCGCGTGGGTTTCCTCCGGGTGCTCCGGTTTCCCCCACAGTCCAAAGACATGCAGGTTAGGTTAACTGGTGACTCTAAATTGACCGTAGGTGTGAATGTGAGTGTGAATGGTTGTCTGTGTCTATGTGTCAGCCCTGTGATGACCTGGCAACTTGTCCAGGGTGTACCCCGCCTTTCGCCCGTAGTCAGCTGGGATAGGCTCCAGCTTGCCTGCAACCCTGTAGAAGGATAAAGCGGCTAGAGATAATGAGATGAGATGAGATGAGATGAGATGATCCAATATTACATATCTGTGAGTGGCAAAAGTATGTGAACCTCTAGGATTAGCAGTTAATTTGAAGGTGAAATTAGAGTCAGGTGTTTTCAATCAGTAGGATGACAATCAGGTGTGAGTGGGCACCCTGCTTTATTTAAAGAACAGGGATCTATCAAAGTCTGATCTTCACAACACATGTTTGGGGAAGTGTATCATGGCATGAACAAAGGAGATTTCTGAGGACCTCAGAAAAAGCATTGTTGATGCTCATCAGGCTGGAAAAGGTTACAAAACCATTTCTAAAGGGTTTGGACTCCACCAATCCACAGTCAGACAGATTGTGTGCAAATGGAGGAAATTCAAGACCATCGTTACCTTCCCCAGGAGTGGTCAACCAACAAAGATCACTCCAAGAGCAAGGCATGTAATAGTCGACGAGGTCACAAAGGACCCCAGGGTAACTTCTAAGCAACTGAAGGCCTCTCTCACATTGGCTAATGTTAATGTTCATGAGCCCACCATCAGGAGAAGACTGAACAGCAATGGTGTGCATGGCAGGGTTGCAAGGAGAAACTCACTGCTCTCCAAAAAAGAACATTGCTGCTCATCTGCAGTTTCCTAAAGATCACGTGGACAAGCCAGAAGGCTATTGGGAAAATGTTTTGTGGATGGATGAGCCCAAAATATAACTTTTTTGGTTTAAAAGAGAAGCGTTGTGTTTGGAGAAAGGAAAACACTGCATTCCAGCATAAGAACCTTATCCCATCTGTGAAACATGCTGGTGGTAGTATCATGGTTTGGACCTGTTTTGCTGCATCTGGGCCAGGACAGCTTGCCATCATTGATGGAACAATGAATTCTGAATTATACCAGCAAATTCTAAAGGAAAATGTCAGGACATCTGTCCATGAACTGAATCTCAAGAGAAGGTGTGTCATGCAGCAAGACAATGACCCTAAGCACACAAGTCATTCTACCAAAGAATGGTTAATGAAGAATAAATTTCATGTTTTGAAATGGCCAAGTCAAAGTCCTGATCTTAATCCAGTCAAAATGTTGTGGAAGGACCTGAAGCGAGCAGTTCATGTGAGGAAACCCACCAACATCCCAGAGTTGAAGCTGTTCTGTACGGAGGAATGGGCTAAAATTCCTCCAAGCCAGTGTGCAGGACTGATCAAAAGTTACCTGAAACATTTAGTTGCAGTTATTGCTGCACAAGGGGGTCACACCAGATACTGAAAGCAAAGGTTTGCATACTTTTGCCACTCACAGATATGTAATACTGGACCATTTTCCTCAATACATAAATGTCCAAGTATAATATTTTTGTCTAATTTGTTTAACTGGGTTCTCTTTATCTATTTTTAGGACTTGTGTGAAAATCTGATGATGATTTAGGTCATATTTATGCAAAAATATAGAAAATTCTAAAGGGTTCACAAACTTTCAAGCACCACTGTATGTTCCAAAGCAGTATATAAAGGGTACAAATAAGTACCTTAGAGGGTACTGCTCCAGTGACAAGCCATTGTACCCTGGAAGGTACAATAATATATTTTATTTTCTGAGAGTGCAGAGAAAACCATTTCCATGATACCAATGTTGAGAACTTCATTTGATAATGCAAAAATTGAAAGAATTGAAAAATGCTGTATCAATGAATAACTTCCCCAAGATCCTAAATCTTAACCCTAGAGAGAGTAATGAAGTTTCATAAGCTGCCATTTTTAAAAAAATAGCGCTTCCAAATTTGTAATAATTAACAGTTATTCCATGAAATTGAGTCGTATACGAGCTGATAGCCAATGAGGCATGTTGCGCTGAGTTTGCTATAAGCCATGTACGATGAGATTGAGTGGAATAACTGTTTTATTCTATCCACATTCACTGGATTTTGAGAAACACAACTTTTTTTTTTTGCAAATTTGATAAATAAAAACTTTATACAAAACATCTGACAAAATCACTTCCACTAAGAATGTAAACAAACCAGTGAAATGACAGGAGCAATTTGTGAAAAATGCTATAATAATAATTATTATTGAAAAAATAAAAAAGATATGTTCTTACCATGAAATACTTTTATTCCATATTTTGTTGCTTTTTTGTATTCTTTTTGGGTTTTGTTTTCAAGTAGAGTTTTTTATTTCGTTCTCGGGTGGTTCAGCAACACACTCTGCCATTTTGTTTTTCTCTACTCACAGTATATGAGCTGATAGCCTGGTAGTAGAGTAGCCAATCAGAGCACACGATTGCTCATATACAGTACAGTGAATGTGGACAGAATAATGTTCACTATTCAGCTTTTTGAAAAGTTAATATTCATGTTATAATTGGAAGTTAGTGTTTTTACATTTTCTTAAGAGGTCTCAGCAATTGGTGAGAAATTCAATCCAATCAGATGAGATCAGTCTCTGAAATACAGTATATGCTACGTATTCTTATTAACATTTATAAACAGCTTTTCTCTCAATTGGATTGGTTTGAAGAACAAATTGTGCCAGTTTGTTGGATCATTTCTAATCGTGAAGTCAACATTCAAGTCTACATTGCTTGGAGGTTGAGAGTATCATGGTAGATCGACTTCTTCTGCCTCTAAGCAAACTCCACATTAGATAATAAAACATGAGAGTGGCTTATAAGATAGAAGCCTCATGGGAGAATTGTGACAATAAGTTAGTGAACCCGTGTTAAATAACTATTGGAGCACAGCCCATAGAGCAATGAGGGAAAAATAATGGAAAGTATTGACACATTGGATTTGATGTTCCCCAGATCATAGTTTATAACAGCAGCAACATGTTGACCTTCTACAGTTTTTCATCTGCTCATATAAAAGTGTCAGACATAAGAGGTGTATATCACAATTAACACCATATATAACATCTACTCACAAAATATGTGGCTCCATATCAGTGGGGAATTCCTCACACCAGTTACGTACTTTCTCCTTCTCTGTCTCCTTTCTTGGGTTCATATCAAATCCAAGGTCTCATCAGCTGCCCATGTGCTCTGATCACTCACTTCTCTGCTATTTGTTTACTGAAGCTAGGATAGGAGACTGAAAACCTGCAACAACAGTCTTCAAGCACAGGAAACAAAGCCTCGTCTAATTATTTGCATGGAGAATGTTTGTCTTCTTTTTAGTTATTAGCTTAAAGGTAGACTGCCTTTCAGATTTTTCAAGTGTAGGCCATAAAAAGAATTTTCCCTGATACCCAGTTATTTTTGTTTCATGGACTGAAAGCTACCGAATTCGAATCATAGACTTGCAATTGTATTAGGTTTTTTTTTATAGAACAATTAATGAATTTAGAGCCATGTGGCCTTAAATTCTCTGCTATTTTTTCCTGCTTCACCATGACCCAATTCAAGATACTACATCGTGCATCACGTGTTGGGCTTTCCTCGTTCGCGCAAGGCATTGTGGGATCCAAATTTGAAACAGGAGAGAAAAATGGAGGATGTGAATGACACGTGAAAGATCGACTACAGTAATGGAAAGCAAAAAGAAAAGATGTTATGTTGTGAAGGAAAGGAAACGCAGGACCAAACTAATAAATATCGGCGGTCAGCGAGCACCTCGGTGTGATTAGCTGTTCGTTTAGCGACAGAATTATGTAACTGTCAGTGTGCAGTCAAGGTAAACCTGTAGATGGCAGTAATACAACACTGGATGCCAGCTGCCGTAAAACCCAAAAGAAGAAGGAAAAGAAGAAGAAGAAGAAGAAGAAGCAGGTAAATGGCCTGGAGGTTTTTTTTTAAGATATTGCAGAAATAAACATATATCACAATGACCAAATTTCAGAGGGAACTAAATTTAATCGATTTTATGAAATCAAAAGGCCATCTCGCTTTAACAATCTTTCCACAATGGAAATTAGCCACTGAACTAAATTAGTATTTATAGAACTTACAAATCGTTTGGAACAGAGGTTAAGCATCCCAGTCTTTCAAAGAAAAAAAATAGATTTAATATTTGGCACCCACATTAGTTTTTATTTTCTGTTGACAACCATTTTAAAGCAGATTATTTTGAAATTTTAGGAACCAAGTGCAACAGCACCACCAAGGGTCATAAAAAAAAGACAGAATGCTTTGAAGTAGAGGCTCGGGCTGATTTCCTTCTAGCTCAGACTGTAGATTCAGGCAGTCTATCAGTGAGTCATGTCAGGTGATTACACAGAATTAGACACCCCTAGATTTGATCTCCATTTGGGTTGATACTTTATAGACACGTCATAATACATCATCAGCAGTGACTGAGAAGTTGCATGTGAAATACAGTTGTGGGTCTAATAAACAGGAACAAGATGAACTATGAGCTATCCTTGGGGAATTTTTCCCCAAACCTTTAAACGAAAGAATTACATGCAGATAGACGAAGCACATGCTGTCTAATCAAGTTATACAAAACAGTGGACCACAGAACCATAAGTACAGCATACCAGTTGAGCATGACGGTCTTGAAATCACAAATGCAGCCGCCTTTCTGTCTATAAGAGCATGTGTAATACTTATCTCACATCATTCTTATTATGCCACTGAGACCTACTGATATAATGTATTGCTCAACCTTAATAGTTTCATAGCTGAGTTACTGATCGATATTGGTTCGGAATGATAAAATGTGAATTCCATGCAATCATGGGCCTCAATTATGAATGTGTCTGTCACTAATGTACTTCAGTTGCACCTCTGATGTTGAGACAGTTTGTGTGATTTAAATTCATCTCCTGGATAATGGAGTGAAAAGGGAGCAAAAGGAAGTGCGAGCTGTGAAATGTCACTGGTGGGATATCGGCTTGTGCCGAGTAGCTGTTAAATTAGAGCTTAGTGTGAAAAATTTCTCCCTTTAATTTGTTTATCTTCAGGTGTTGGTGCAGCCTGGAAAAAAAATCATGGCAGCTATAGCTGTCAGTACCACATCACTGAGCAGTGTATATGTGATGCTGCTGAAACTTTTGGCATCAACAATTTATTTGTCAAAACTTTCCAAGTTTTAGTTAATTAGAACTATAAAAATATGGCTACCTACAACATTAATGAGCATTTCCTAATTATAGATACCATCATACCTAATTATGCAAAGATGGAAGAAATATTTAAAATTCATATATATATATATATATATATATATATATATATATATAAAAATAATTTTTTTTTAAATTAGTGCTGTGATTAATGTTCCAAGTCACACTGAGATTATTTAAAGGACCTAATGTAATAAGCTGGTTTCATCTGCAATTAAGTCACATTTTGTGTGACAAACCTGTGTTATGTCAACACGAGAACACAAGTCTACACTTTTTGTTGTTGTTGTTGGTCCCTCATTGTCGAGGACAATGATTGAGGCCCTGCGGACCCACCACAGGGCTGGTGAGTCCGCAGATGGCTAACAAGTCCAATGCGGGCCTGGAAAGCTCTCCCACATGTTGTACACAGGTGGGTGGCTGTGGTGCTCTAGGAAGTGTTATCTCTCATTTTCCGGGTTGTATGCTTGTTCTCTGTAGCAGTGGTTCTTTTCTTTTCAGTATTGTGGGCACCGGTGTGGATTAGGCTGCGCCACTTTGATTGACTTTGCGCAAGTAGTTCCCAGGTGTTGACATCAATGTTAAGGTTCTTTAATGATGATTTGAGACAGTCTTTGAACCTCTTCTTTTGTCCTCCAGCTGAGTGCTTGCCCCTGCTGAGCTTGCCATAGAGCTTTGGGATGCGGTGGTCAGGCATGCAGCTGACGTGGCCAGCCCATCTCGCCTGCGCCATTTGCAAGAGGGTGAAGAGGCTTGGGATGTTGGCCCACTAGAGCACTTCAGTATCCAGGATCTTTTCTTGCCATCAGATGTGCATGATACTACGAAGGCATCTCATGTGGAAGTGATTGAGTTGTCTCACACGTCTCCGGTAGATAGTCCAGGACTCACAGGCATATAGTAGGGTTGTGAGAACAACTGCTCAGTAAACCTTCAGCTTGGTGGTAAGGCTAATAACCCTGTGATCCCATACGTTCTTCCGTAGTCTGCCAAATGCAGTGCTGGCTTTGGAGATTCTGCTATTGACCTCTTTGTCGATGTTAACTGCTCTTGAGAGTGTACTGCCAGGGTAGGTAAACTTGTCGACAGTCTGTAGGATTTGTCCATTGACAGTGACTTGAGGTTGCCAGTACAGTCTTCCAGGGGCAGGCTGATGCATGACCTCTGTCTTCTTTGTACTGATTGTCAGACCAAAGTTGTTACATGCTGTTGAGAACTTTTTAAGCAATATGTAAAAGTGTAACATCTGGTTAGAGGCAGGACATGAGTGTGCCAACTCAGTAGGAGCTTTATTGGAACAAATTCATTCATCATACTTCTATAGCAGGGGTTAAAATACAGCCAGGCAAAGCTAAACAATTATATTACATAATCAACATCAAGAGGCACAGGCAAGAGTCAAAACCTTGTATGTTTGAGGAAACAAGGACACAAAGCTCAGATATACTTGATACAAAATGCACGGAAAGACTTCGCAATGATACAGTGACAAATCAGGGTATAAAATACACAAACTAGTCAAGTCAGGTCAAGTTTATTTGTACAGTGTTTTTAACAACAAGCACTGTCGCAAAGCAGCTTTACAGAAAAGGTTTAATGGTTTTAAACATGAGCTAATTTTATCCCTAATTTATCCCTGATGAGCAAGCCTGAGGTGATGGTGGTGAGGAAAAACTCCCTCAGACAACATGAGGAAGAAACCTCGAGAAGAACCAGACTCAAAACAGAACCCATCCTCATTTGGATGATAACAGATAACTCACTTCTATAATTGTGTCTTATATCATCACAAAGGACAACTGCGTAACCAGGAAATTCATTATAGTTTTAGCATGAAGTCTGTTTTGTTGAAGTTATCAGTTGTTCATTGATGGAAACTCGAATGCAAAACTGTTCATGACAACTGCAGTCCTAAAGTTATCATGTCATTTGCAGCCCTCAGCTATCATAGCAAAACTGTAAGTGTCCAGAGCCATCTTTCAAGTGCGACTTTTAACTGTCCATATGGGGGCATCCTCCACAGGAGCAATGTGATGAGACTCCAGGCAGACGTAGGGCATTAGGATGGGTCAGACGAGTCCGAAGAGCAGAAGTGGTCAGCATCACTGGTGTCTCAGGATCGGCATGTAACTCGGCAGAGAGAGACAGACAGAGGGAAGAGATGGGGTAGGAGAGAGAGAGAGAGAGAGAGAGAGAGAGAGAGAGAAACACAACTAATCAGAATTCAACAAATGAACACAGTAGAAAAACAAGCCAATGACCAGACAGAGGCAGACAGGACTGGAATAGAAAGCTAACAAAAATAACCACATGGCATTTGTTACTATGCAACAAGTCAGCATGTGCACCCTCATACATATGCATTCAAGAGGACTTTTACAAAAAGAAAAAAAATAGAAAAAAAAAGTCAGTGCAGAATGGGGTAGGGTAATTGTAAAGTGCACTTAAGTACATATTCTGTCAGGTGTATAAAATTTTGGAATTTTGAAATGCCTTGCATGTTGCTTGGTCCAGTATAACCAGTATTGATAGGTGAAAGGGTTTTCCACAGAATTGGGCTACATGTTGGCACTTCAGTCCACCACAAGAAAAGGTGAATAAGGTTTAATTAATTAACTGATTGATTGAATGATTGATTGATTACCGTTATGGATGTTATAATAATATTAGGTCAGGTCAGGTCATAGCTTGCCTGCTATCAGTAACACGTAATCCAGTACAACCTGCTTCATGGTCGAGTAGCCAGCAACTAAACTGGTTACCCCACTAGGCTTTCCTATGTGAGGAGGGTGAGACTGGTCATCCTGGTAGAACCAAATACAAGATCTGTCTCAAGGTCTGTGGTGGACCACCCCGATCAGGCACACTGTGCCATCACCCAAGAGTGGGGATAAACAGACCTACCTTCCAGTCAGCCACTGCAGCAAACATAAATGCTAGCATGTCTCAGCCTGTCCTTGCCCACTGGACCCCACATTTCTGTTTGCCGAGAGAGTGTTCCTCGTCCAGCAAAGATAGCTGCACTTTAAACTTGACTTGCATGCAGCTCTATGAAATGGTTCCGAAACAACATTATCATACTGGTTTGAATATCACCCGGGTTACCAAGGTTCATGCTGGTCACCTCCCTCTCCAGGGACCAGTGAGAAGTAAACTAGGAGAATCAAAGACAAAAAATAAGACCTTGTATTTCACAGAATGGAATGTCAGAACTTTACTAATTTTTATGATAATTTTTGTTTTAATAATAATAATAATAATATGTTGAGGTTTTCATAGCAGAACGACACTCCATACTTAAGAGAATATGGTAATGCATTGACCTGATTTTTGATGGCCTTTGCGACTGTATGATGTCTGTATGTATGAATGACATACCACTATGGAGAACCTGATCATAAGTGCAAGGCAATGTATCTCATAAACACTTGGCCACAAGTCAATGAAATTTGTACCTTTATTTACATAAGATAGATGGGGTTTTATCCATTGTTTATTTTAAATTTGCTTTAAAAAAAATAATGTGGGATTATTCACTAACTCGTTTTATGGAAAATATTGATGAAAAAAATACTGGGTATTTTTTCATAGTGGGCAATATATTTTTGCATTGTATGCTTTTTTACCTGAACTATTTCTTACTTTGCACACTCATGTAAACATAATTATTGTATAGTTCACTAGCAATTATGAACATCTTCCTTGGTGTTAAATAATCTAAAACTACTGCAGATTGATATCGTTTAATTCTTGTCTGAAAATATTCGATCATAACTATATAGTAATGATGTAAAGTGAAAACACTGGTTCACCGCTGTCCACCAGGCACCCAGTAGAGTCACACCATGATAAATGTTGTGGTGTTGTTTCTGGCGCATGCCATGCGGTGTCAAAGAAAGGAATAAATACGTATTCATAACTGCGATGTGTATATCATTATTGGTATCACTGTCACAAGACAATGCTACAATTTATTGATGTGAAATACACCAAATTACACAATTTGATGGTTCATATATGTGGCAGCGGGGGCATGGCCAAGCAGCTGTCTGTGAATGGAGGGCGGGGTCGGGGAAGGTAAGTGGCTAGGTCATTACACCTGATAGTAATTTGTCTGTGTGTGTGTGTGTTGCAGGGATGGAGTATAAAGGGAGGGGGAGAGGAGAGAAGAGGCTCACTCCCCAACCAGACGACTGATGGGTGTGTGCATGTCTGTGTGACTGGGAGTTTGTTAAATAAGCTGAAAAGCTGCAAATAAAGAGTTTTGTGAAACTCAGTTCTGGCCTGCCGTACTTCTGTGCTCCACCCACCCGCCCAACATACTACAGTGGTGCTGAAACCCAGGTCGCACAGAAGGAAACCGCCCCATGGAGTCCTCCCCGTTCAAGGAGCTCATCCTTGCCATCGCTACCGCCCAGCAGAACCAGCATCAAGAGCTGATCACCCTCCGGAAGGAGCAGCAGCAGCGCTTCGAAGCCTTGATGCTGGCCCAGCGGGAAGGTCGCCAGGCGTTCCGGCACCGGCTCACGTCAGCAGGGCCGCCGGCCGCCGCTGCCGCCACCCTCATGAAGATGGGACCGCAGGACGATCCAGAAGCGTTCCTCGCTCTCTTTGAGCAAACAGCCGAGGTGTGGGGGTGGCTGCTGGAGCAAGCACGCGGCGCGCCTCCTCCCACTCCTAACTGGCGAGGTGCAGCTTGCAGCTCCCTGCTGACAGCCGGCTGGTCTTTGCCGACCTGAGGAAAGCCATCCTGCAGCGGCTCGGCCACTCCCCAGAGCAACACCGTCAGTGCTTCCAGACGCTGACACTGGAGGAGGTCGGCCGGCCGTTTGCATTCGGCCAGCAACTCCGGGACGCCTGCCGGCGGTGGCTGAGGGCGGAAGACCGCGACGCCGAGGAGATCATCGATCTGGTGGCACTGGAGCAGTTTATCTCTCAACTTCCGGAAGGAACGGTGGAATGGGTCCAGTGTCACCTCCCGGCATCGCTGGAACGAGCCATCGAGCTGGCGGAGGACCATCTGGAGGCAGCGCTGACGGCAGACAGACAAGGCGCCTCCCCTCGCTTCTCTTCCCCCTCTCTCTCTCCCTCTCTCTCTCCTGTCTCTTGTCCCCCTCCCCACCCCGTTCCCCTGCCACGAAGGCGGCGGCTGGCTCCTCCCCAGCCGGCCCGTCACACCCGTCGTGTCCTCCTATCTCCCTCTTCTGTGTCTGTGTTGTCTCCCCCTCAGGTGAGTGACACCCATAACACCAGTGCAGAGGGAAAGCCTGGGCCGGTGTGCTGGCGCGGCGGGGAATCGGAGCGTCTCCCGAATCAGAGCCCTGCAAGGGAAGTGGGGGCTGTCATCCGGATCCCCGATGCGCCAGAAACCGCCCCCGATTGGGCCGGAGCGTATCGCGTACCGGTGAGTATTCAAGGGGATACATATCACGCTTTGGTGGATTCCGGTTGCAATCAGACCTCAATTCACCAACGCCTGGTGCAAGGTGAGGCATTGGGGGGAGCACAAGCAGTGAAAGTGTTGTGTGTGCATGGGGATGTTTACCATTACCCTCTAGTGTCTGTCCATATTCTATTCTGGGGCCAAACACATAAAATGGAGGCGGCGGTTAATCCGCGTCTTACCCACTCGTTGATCTTGGGTACTGATTGGCTGGGATTTAAAGAATTAATGGAATATTTAACACACAGTGGATCCTGCCCTAGTAGGTCACGGGAAGATCCTGGTGTGGCATTGGCTGGAGAAGCTGTCACAGAGCCGTCTGCGTCAACACCGCGTCGGAGTGAGGAGCACTCCGCTCCTCCTCCCTCTCTCGAGGATTCCCTTGGGGATTTCCCATTAGAGCAGTCGCGAGACGAGACTCTGTGGCATGCGTTTGACCAAGTGAGAGTAATCGATGGTCAAACTCTTCAGCCGAGCGCGGCGCCAACCTTCCCCTATTTTGCTATTATGAAAGATAGATTGCACCGAGTGACGCAGGACACTCAAACCAAGGAACGAGTAGCCCAGTTGTTAATCCCAAAGAGCCGTAGGGAACTCATATTCCATGCGGCTCACTTTAATCCCATGGCTGGACACTTGGGGCAAGACAAAACACTAGCCCGAATAATGGCCCGGTTCTATTGGCCTGGGATTCACGGGGTGTCCGTCGGTGGTGTGCGGCGTGCCATGAATGCCAATTAGTAAATCCCGCGGCCACTCCAAAAGTGCCGTTACACCCTCTTCCTCTAATCGAGACCCCGTTTGAGCGAATTGGGATGGATCTCGTCGGGCCATTAGATCGGTCAGCACAGGGATATCGCTTTATTTTAGTTCTGGTGGACTATGCAACGCGATATCCGGAGGCAGTGCCTCTCCGCAATATCTCAGCACGCAGTATTGCGGAAGCGCTCTTCCGCGTTATCTCCCGGGTCAGGATTCCGAAAGAAATCCTGACAGACCAAGGCACCTCGTTTATGTCATGCACACTGCGCGAGCTGTATGGGTTACTGGGGATTAAGTCCATCTGCACCAGTGTCTATCACCCACAAATGGATGGATTAGTAGAGCGATTCAACTAGACACTCAAAAACATAATCCGGAAATTCGTTAGTGAAGATGCGCGTAATTGGGATAAGTGGCTCGAACCCCTGTTGTTCGCAGTATGAGAGGTCCCGCAAGCCTCCACAGGATTTTCTCCCTTCGAATTATTATATGGGCATAAGCCGCGTGGCATTCTGGATGTGCTGCGGGAAAATTGGGAGGAAGGACCTTCACCGAGTAAAAATGAAATCCAGTACGTTCTTGACCTGCGCGCAAAACTCCACACTCTCACGCAATTAACGCAGGAGAATTTACGGCAGGCACAAGAACGTCAAAGCTGGCTGTACGACAGGGGCATGCACCTTAGAGAATTCACGCCGGGAGAAAAAGTACTCATATTATTGCCCACGTCGAGTTCTAAATTAGTCGCCAAGTGGCAAGGGCCCTTCAAGGTCACGACGAGTCGGGGACATCGAATATGAGGTAAAGTGAATGGATAGGGGCGGGGCACTGCAAGTATACCACCTCAACCTTTTAAAACGCTGGAATGAGGGGGTCCCTGTGGCGTTGGCGTTGGTCGTCCCAGAGAAGGCGGAGCTGGGGCTGGAGGTAAAAAAGATAACATCGCAGACCACTCCGGTCCCTTGTGGAGACCACCTCTCGCCGACCCAACTCAGAGGTAGCCAGGTTGCAGAAGGAATTTTCCGACGTGTTCTCGCCCCTTCAGGGTCGTACCCACCTCATAGAACACCACATCGAAATGCCCCCGGGGGTGGTAGTGCGTAGCCGCCCTTACCGCTTGCCCGAACACAAGAAAAAGGTGGTTTGGGATGAACTCAAGGCCATGCTCGAAATGGGCATAATCGAGGAGTCCCACGGTGACTGGAGCAGCCCAGTGGTCCTGGTTCCCAAGACTGATGGGTCGGTCCGGTTCTGTGTGGACTATAGAAAGATCAACGCGGTGTCTAAATTTGACGCATACCCAGTGCCTCGCATTGATGAGTTGCTTGATCGGTTAGGCACTGCTTGCTTTTATTTGACACTGGATCTAACCAAGGGATATTGGCAGATCCCCTTGACTCCTCTATCCTGAGAGAAAACGGCCTTTTCCACACCGTTTGGTTTACACCAATTTATCACGCTCCCCTTTGGGTTATTTGGGGCGCCCGCTACGTTCCAGCGGCTTATGGACAGGGTCCTCCGCCCTCATACTGCCTACGCGGCCGCCTATCTAGATGACATAATAACCTATAGTCATGATTGGCTACGGCACTTGGAACACCTGAGGGCTGTTTTAAAGTCGCTGAGGCGAGCGGGCCTCACAGCTAACCTGAAAAAGTGTGCGATTGGGTGGGTGGAAGTACGGTATCTGGGGTTCCACTTGGGTCATGGGCAGGTGTGTCCCCAAATTAACAAGACTGCAGCGATTGCGGCCTGCCCGAGACCCAAGACCAAAAAGGAGGTGAGGCGGTTCTTGGGGCTGGCTGGCTATTATCGTAGGTTTATACCTAACTATTCGGACGTCACCAGCCCACTAACCGACCTCACTAAAAAGGGGGCTCCAGATCCGGTCCAGTGGACGGAGCAGTGCCAACAGGCCTTCTCGGAGGTAAAAGCTGCACTGTGTGGGGGGCCACTTTTACACTCCCCTGACTTCTCTCTCCCCTTTATTTTACAGACTGATGCATCGGACAGGGGGCTGGGGGCCGTTTTGTCCCAGGAGGTGGAGGGTGAGGAGCGCCCGGTGCTGTACATCAGCCGGAAGCTGTTGATGCGCGAGAGCAAGTACAGCACAATTGAAAAGGAGTGTCTCGCCATCAAGTGGGCGGTCCTCGCCCTCCAATACTACCTGCTGGGGCACCCTTTCACTCTCTGTTCGGACCATACGCCCCTCCAGTGGCTCCACCGCAAGAAGGATGCCAGTGCACGGATCACCCATTGGTATCTCGTGCTCAAGTCATTTAAGTTCGAGGTGATCCACAGGCCAGGGGCGCAGATGGTGGTGGTGGACTTCCTGTCCCGTCGGGGGGGGGGAGTCAGCTTCAGGCCAGACGGCTCCCCGGCCTGAGTCGGGCAGTGGGGGTATGTGGCAGCGGGGGTGTGGCCAAGCAGCAGTCTGTGAATGGAGGGCAGGATCGGGGAAGGTAAGTGGCTAGGTCATTACACCTGATGGTAATTTGTCTCTGTGTGTGTGTGTGTGTGTGTGTGTGTGTGTGTGTGTGTGTTGCAGGGATGGAGTATAAAGGGAGGGGGAGAGGAGAGAAGAGGCTCACTCCCCAACCAGATGACTGATGGGTGTGTGCATGTCTGTGTGACTGGGAGTTTGTTAAATAAGCTGAAAAGCTGCAAATAAAGAGTTTTGTGAAACTCAGTTCTGGCCTTCCGTACTTCTGTGCTCCACCCACCTGCCCAACATACTACAATATATTATAAAATTTTTATTCTATTCAGTTTGATTTTGTGGCCTTGCAAGTATTTTGCTTATACACACATAAGGAGCTCCACTTTTAGGCACTGCCTAAATAGTGCATATATGTAACAGTTATTCCACAAAATTAAGTCGTACATGAGCTGATAGCCAATGAGGCACGTAGCACTGAGTTTGCTGTAAGCCATGTACGACAAGATTGAGTGGAATAGCTGTTTTATTCTATCCCCATTCACTGGATTTTGAGAGACAGAGCATTTTTATTTTTATTTTTTGCAAAGCCGATAAATAAAAACTTTATACAAAGCATCCAACAAAATCATTTCCGCTTAGAATGTACACAAACCGGCAAAATGACAGTAGCAATTTGTGAAAAATGCTATAATAATAATTCTTGAAAATTAAAAAAAAAAGATGCTCTTACCATCAAATACTTTTATTCCATATTTTGTTGCATTTTTATATTTTTGGGGTCTTCTTCTCCTTTAGGGTTTTCTGGCAGTTAGCAAACCAACTTAAAGGTGTATTACTGCCACCAACTGGGCTGGAGTGTGGAACACAAGCTTTGGGGGGGGAACTATATTCTTTTCGCCATTTCTGTTTGTTTTAAATACTTGATAACAATTTGGGGGGGTTTGTTTTCGAGTCGAGTCTTTATTTCATCCTCAGTTGGTTCAACAACACGCTCCACCATTTTGTTTTTCTCTACTCATGGTATATGAGCTGATAGTGTAGTAGTAGAGTAGCCAATCAGAGCACGCAATTGCTCATATCCAGTGAATGTGGATAGAATAATCTATGATATACACCTTATTCTGTATGCCACAGTCTTTTCATTGAGGTAAAACAATCTAAAGCGATATCAGCCACATCATATCATACTCCATATTAATGTCATGCCTTCAGAATGGGATGTTCAGCAAACACATAGACAGTAGATATCATGGTCAGGTGCACAATATGACATACTTATGTCATATAATGTATATAAGGCTGAGTCATTGCATACACTTTTGCGAAGTCTTGCCAATCCCAGAGTTTGTGTAATTTCTGTTTCCTTATATTGCCATTATATTCTACCCTGTCAATAAACCCTTCAGCATATGGAACCATCTCCTGAGTCTTTTTCATTACAGATGGCCTTGTTCTGTCATGTGTCTTCATTTCATCAGAATTTAAGTTCAGTTAAGTTCATATTCCGAGTTATGATTTCCCTTTTGGTCCCAAGTTTTTTTGCCGGCTCTGTGGCCGACCATTTCCACCAATTCCGTTCCTACCATTTCCATTTGAACCACTTCAGAGTTGCTTTTAAAGTGCAATTTTCATGACATGCAGAGAGCATTTAGTAGAAATCCCAGGCACAGCTGGCATGATGGGCTCCAGCTTTAGTACATTTAATGTTAATTTCAGATGCACTTTGAGTTCATTTTGCAGTTACGTTTTGCGTCATGTTTCCTGATGCACATTCAGCTGGCCCTTAGCGTGTTTAAAAACTAAGGCTAAATACGGAAAGTGAGCATATCAGCACAGTTTAAAGAAATGAAGGAGAAATGAAACTGCATTCCACATCCAACTTGGATGGAGCACTGATCGTGTCATGTTATGATGAATCACGAGGAATTATATCAAATTGTGCCTACTGCCGACATCAATTATAGTAGAGTCAGAGTTTAATTCTCTGTTTGCTTGATTGCGTATTTGTGAAAGAAAAAAAATAGAAAAAAAGGCAATCAGCGTTAAAATGGAAACGAATCATGTCTTCTTTGATACTGCAGGCGACGTTAACACAGCGGCAGCTTCATCTAACGGAAGGTGAATGTGTCCCAGTGTGCTGTCAGAAATGCTGGATGAGAAATATCATGTGACACAGCACAACTTGATGCAATCTTCTGCAAGACTGACAAACAAAGACAATGAACCCGAGACACAGTGAAGAAAACAATCGTTTTATCTCAAACACGTGTTCACATTGGGTTTTTTTTCTTTTTTTTAAGTTTCTTCCTTTCCACTGTTTGTCATCAGAAAAACAGAAAGGTGGTGCAGTGAGTGCTGAGACAACTGTTATCGAATTATTTAACAGATCTTTTCCTTGATCTATTTTTGTGTTTCCATACATTGCATAAATCTATCAGCAAATGCAGAATACTGCATGCAGTTACCATTATGTCTTTCTGTTTTGCAAGACTTCAGCAGATGACAAAGAACAGACTTTCCACCTCTGTCTTTGGCTTTGCATCTGAGGAACTAATTATGTTACTTTCTCTGCATAATTCAAAACACTGTGTGCTAATGGCAAGGACAGGAATGATTGCCTGCTGGAATATTGTCTGGGTTTTTAGTTTTGTGCTTACAGCATTCTGTTTATCCAGCAAAGCCTAATTAGGCCTGTCACCTGCACTGTTTCGTTCCTGCATCAGCATAAACAGATGTTTTGGGGTGCAGAGGATGTCCCTGTTTTCTCAAAAATGATGGGTTGGTTATATCAGTTTGGTAAATGTCAGACGGTGTATTATATCACTTAATGAACCTTATTCTGTACTTCATTCTATCAACACCTCATAGTAATTTACATCATATCAGAGCATTAAGCTGTGAAAATTAATAAGTAGTGTACTGTGAGTAACGCAATGTCAGAAAGTTGTGACAGAAAAAGCTGTTGAGATGTTTATCATGGGTAAACATTTCAGTTGCTTGGTTTGTCTTGGTCTGGATCATATTACCAGTAGGTTGAATTCGTCCTGGGTATGACTTTAAACTGCAACCGGTGGTGAGTCTCAGGTCCGGGAGGACTTGAGTATTGGGGAAAGTGGTGTTACCCCTTAATCCCCATTGCTCCCAGGTTCGCTTAGACCCAGAGTGGTAGCACCTGCCTGGGTTCCAGCTATGGGTTAAATAGTACATCACCAATAAGGCGCTGGCAGCAGGTCGCTTTTTGGTGCAATGTGGCAGATTGGGTTCCAACAGGGTCAATGGCACACCACCAGATGGCAAGCGGAAGAGCCACTCAAATGGCCAATGGATGGCATCACTCAGCAAGTCAGTTGTCACTGCGGGGAAACTTCCATACCTGTCAAGTCTGTGGCACTTTTGTGCACTACTTGGCATCAGGTCTGGAGGTCCAGAGAGACAACACAATGGGGGCATGACATTGTTTGTCTTACCTTACTGTGCAAGGTGCTTTATTAAGAGAGGAGAATAGTATGCGAGAGCTCACGAAGCCAGACATTTCCATGGCGGCTTGGCTGGGCTGTTGGTGCCACCACTGCGGGCAACTCTGTCGCTCTGATGCGGTCTCACAACACATCTGCGTTTCTGTGCATCCTAATGAAGCAGTTATCATCACTAGCAATGGACAACCGACGATGACGTTGACTATTTAAATCTCAACAGGGGTGTAAAGAAAGGAGCTACTGTACATGGACAGTATTTTGATTAGATTTTTTTCAATGAATTATTCAAATTATTGATAATAATGTTAATGTTATCTTTCAATCACGATTACAGAGTAAAAACTAACAATGCATTTAACCCTGGAAGACAATAAGCCAATTATTTTTTTTTTAGATTAAATAAAAAATACAGAATTAAAGTTCAAGACTTGATTAAATAAAACAGTTTCCTGCCAAAAGGCTACTGCTTAGCTAGCAGGAGCAATGTCTAAGAGAGTGAAGCTACCTAAGCATGGTCTAATGGCCTCAAGGATAAAGAAGCAGCTTTGGAACCAAAAGGTTGGTGGTTTGATTCCCTGGACCAGCAGGACTGGCTGAAGTGCCCTTGAGCAAGGCATCTAAGCCCCAGGCTGCTCTGGGTATGTTGTATGCTACTCTGGATAAGAGTGTCAACTAAATGCCTCTAATGTAAGCATCCTTGGCCCATTTTATCAGGCATCTCAGGTTTTAAATGCTTCAAATCAAACAGATAATAATCTGAAAAGTATATGAAACAAAACTTTGAAATTTCACAGCTCAACGTCCAACCTGCAAAAAGATGTCCAGTACACGTAAGCCTTTAGCTAGCCAAGTAAGCTAGACTGGCTAGCCAGATTTTTTATGCTTTACAGTAAGAAAGCAAGTAATAAACTTATCATGCCATTGACATTGTTTAGTAGGGATTTTAAATATACATTGATCAGCCATAATATTATGACCACTGACAGGTTACGTGAATAACACTGATTGATTATCTCACTGCGGTGGCACCTGTCAAGGGATGGGATATACTGTATTAGGCAGCAAGAGAACAGTCAATCCTCAAAGTTGATGTGTTGGAAGCAGGAAAAATGGGCAAGCATAAGGATCTGAGTGACTTTGACAAGGGCCAAATTGTGATGGCGAGATGACTGGGTCTGAGCATCTCCAAAATGGCGCATCTTGTGGGGTGTTCCCAGTGTGCAGTGGTTCATACCTACCAAAAGTGGTCCAAGGAAGGACAACCAATGAACTGGTGACAGGGTCATGGGTTTCAAAGGCTCATTGATTTACATGAAGGCTAACCATATGGTTCAATCCCACAGAAGAGCTCCTGTAGCACAGACTGCTGAAAAAGTTAATGCTGACACCTTTCTGTTTTAGCTAGCATTAACTTTTTCAGCAGTTTGTGCTACAGTAGCTCTTCTGTGGGATTGGACCATATGGGCTAGCCTTCATGCCCCATACAAATCAATGAGCCTTTGAAACCCATGTCCCTGTTGCCAGTTCACTGGTTGTCCTTCCTTGGACAACTTTTGGTAGGTGCTAACCACTGCATGATGTGCCCCACAAGATGTGCCATTTTGAAGATGTTCAAACCCAGTCATCTAGCCATCGCAATTTGGCCCTTGTCAGAGTTACTCAAATCCTTATGCTTGCCCATTTTTCCTGCTTCCAACACATCAATTTCAAGAACTGACTGTTCTCTTGCTGCCTAATATATTCAACTCCTTGACAGGTGCCACTGTAATGAGATAATCAAATGTTATTCACTTCACCTGTCAGTGGTCATAATGTTATAGCTGATCAGTGTATATATTAAATATATCTAAGTGCTGAGTGCTGCTACAGCCTGTAGAATAATGTGTAAGAGGAATCTTTGCTATATGGCTAAGTATGGAGGTAGGACCTTGTATGACTGAACATGAGCTAGCTGACTAGCTAACGCTTGAACTTAGCAAGCTTTAACAAAGTTATTTTTAATAAATAAAAACAGAATAAAACTTGGGCAGCACGGTGGTGTAGTGGTTAGCGCTGTCGCCTCACAGCAAGAAGGTCCGGGTTTGAGCCCCGTGGCCGACGAGGGCCTTTCTGTGTGGAGTTTGCATGTTCTCCCCGTGTCCGCGTGGGTTTCCTCCGGGTGCTCCGGTTTCCCCCACAGTCCAAAGACATGCAGGTTAGGTTAACTGGTGACTCTAAATTGACCGTAGGTGTGAATGTGAATGGTTGTCTGTGTCTATGTGTCAGCCCTGTGATGACCTGGCGACTTGTCCAGGGTGTACCCGCCTTTCGCCCGTAGTCAGCTGGGATAGGCTCCAGCTTGCCTGTGACCCTGTAGAACAGGACAAAGTGGCTAGAGAAAAGAACAAAACTTTGAAATGTTTAGATTAGTTGGGTCAAAGGTAGACTTTTGTACGACAAGTACTTACTCAAGTAATTACTTGAGTCACTTTCTTTTACTGTTTCTATGTTTAGACAAGTGAATTGTCACTACATTAGCAGTACTTTTACTCAAGTCAGAATGCATTAAATTTTTTCCCACCACACTTCAGACCCAGAAGAGAAAGTCGAAGGGTTAATGCTGGTCGATTAGACTTTTGGCCCCCTTTAAATGTCAAACAGCTTTATGAATGAGAACCACTTCAAGGCCTCATAAAACCCTTCCCAAGAGCTCAAGCTGAACTGCCCATCTCAGTCAGTCCTCGCAGTTAAACATAATCACCATGAGCAGTCCAAAAACACCAAAAAATAGCTTTTCTAATCTAGAAAATCCTCTAATTCTCATTGAAGCTGATGATCAGCTTCTTTAGTTGCACACGTAATACAGATTAGTTCCAGAGACTGACTGTGTTAGATAAGAAATCAATCAGTGTGGTCTGCAGTGTCTCATGTAATACCAGCTTGTTTTTAATTATATGGCTGCAAAATAGCCATCTGCGTATTAAGTGTTTGGGCTTTGTCATGTGCTTTACACAGCGAGAAGTTCTTAAGGTCAAATGTATAATGAAACCGCGCTCGGCTTGTGTAGGCATCGAACCAATCATGGTTCTCGAAAACAGTTACTCTGTTCAAAACACAATAGACTCCTAAGATGAATAATTCAAGAGAACATGTTTCAGACAATGTGCATTTGCATAAACAAGAATAAAAGCAATGCAGGCACCCAGTGTAGGTCTATCAGTACTGTTCTGACTGAACAAGACAAATAGCAGACAGTGAACGAGGCAAGTACGCAAAGCAATCAAAATATGACACATAAGTGCAGCGCAGCATGTCAGTCAAACTCAACATATTTGACCTTGGGATATGTTTTAATGATTTCCACACGATTGAGCTGCAGTCAGTTTCTGTAGTCTGTTTTCTGCTCTTAAACGAACTATCGAGGGCCAGTAAATCTTAATGAGTTGCGTTCTGAAAAGTTCATCAAATTATAATGTTCAGAAAACTTTCTGTTACCTGGGATCTACTCATTTTTTAACCTTTTACCTCTTATGCTGGATGGGATTTGATAAGGCAAGCATTAGCTTAATAAACCAATTGAGCTCCATAATAGAACTGAACAGCATGGCTCTCACAGTAGTGCTGGTTTTTAATCTAAATCACAGCTTTAATTTCATGCACTCATTATAATGTTATCATTTCTGTAGAAATAACTCATGCATGTGGACTTATATGGCAGATGTTCCACATAATCTAAGACTAATAATAAATGGAATTAAAAATATGTTCATATTTCCTAGGCATGTTAGGTGAAAATTCAAATTCAGTCCAAATTGCTTGAAACTGCCCTCAGTGAATTCAGAATTGAATGCAGAACAGCATGCTTTTTACAGAATTAAAATATGTTTATCTGTTCTTGAGATATTACAAATCAAAGATTGAAAAAACAGCTTAATTTTTCGAAAACTGCCATAATATTATGTATGAAGTTCACATGGTCCAAAATGGGCCTCATTAACAAATGAGATCAAATGTTTTTCTTAATAACTTTTGTATTTTTCAAGATATTTACATGGAAATTGGCAGGCACATAGATGGTTGTATACTGAATACAAATTTTGAAAAATTAGAAACAAATTTTTCAAGTTAGTATTTAATTAGTATTAATTATGCTCATTTGGTAAAAATGTTAAATGGGTACACTCTTCTTCAAAATTTCACCAAATGGTTTTATTTGTGCAATATAAAGCTGATCTTAACTCTCATTTATACATCACAAAGAAGGAAAAATCAATGTTAATTATAAAATATGCATAAATAAGCATCGAATGTCATTCACATATATCATTCTCTATCCAAATAAAAAAGTAATAAAAGATTATTTCTAATACCCTCTTTGTGCTCTGTAGGCCTTTGTATTTCTCAAAAGCAGGGCCTACTAGTGTTTATATGAAAGAATATAAATGATTATTTTTATTAATATTTACAGCTTTCAAGGCAAACCTCGAAATAACTGCATGATCCACATCCAGTAAACAATTCCAATTAATTGAATTGAAATTGCCACTTGCGTTTCTAACTTCCGTTTTGTTTTTTTAATATCATTCCAATCACTAAGATCTCAATATTTTTCATCAAAACAACTACAGTTATCTTCTAAAATAGTTATTTACATGAATCAGTTTGATCTGAAAAAATATGTTGGTAAATCTATGAAAGCTCACTTCAAAGTCTCCCATGAATTATAACAAAACTAGCTGACAGAAAATTTTACTGAATACTGATCAATATTCACAAGTAATCCAGTCGGAAACCGATCAGAAGAGAGAGAGAGAGAGACAGAGAGACAGAGAGAGAGAGCCTGACCACTTCCCCATGACTCAAAAAGCACTGGCAGTTTCCCAACATCACATGAGCAGAGAGTTTTTACTCTGTTGTACCAACTTCAACTTGCTGTTACTCCCAAAGTACTGAACAGATCTTAATGAGATATTTCTTTGGAAAGCAGAGATAAGCTTTTTAATGATAGTATTCCCGATAGAAAATATTCAAGACTTAAGGAATGACAGATTTGGAAACTGAGATGAGCGTCTACATGGACAGTTTTCACAGCATGGCCAGCAAGCGTCTGATATGTCTATTATGAGTGAAGATTTAGAAAAACAAAGTGTACTAAAAATTAAGGAAAAGAGCGCGACGTTTCGGTGCTGCTCAGACACCATTATCAAGCAAGTGTTTGTAAGCTAAGTCTGTGTCAAAACATATAAAAATAGATCAGCATAATGCTCAATGCCAATGCCAAGTCTGATTGGACGTTGAGAGTTGGTCTTCTTTCTCTAATGTCGAGCATTTCATACAACAAGCAATCAAATTTACTCGGACACTTTCTAAAGACAACAAAGTTCTTGTTCGTATTCTTAGTCTTTAGGTGCAATCCCGTGTGCCATTCTCTAGTGTTGACTGATGCTTGAAGACACATCTTTATGCTCTTCGACACACTCCTACAAGTGTCTACAGGTGTAACCGATATAACTCTCATAACAAGAGTCACATTTGTCACTATATACCACCTGTTTTTGATTTACAATTGGTGGATTTTCCTCTTGTAGCTTTCACGAATAGTTGAGTTTGCGACTTACAAATACAGGTTGAATTCTAATAATTTTTTTTGGTACAGATATGTTGATGATGCACACATCTGTTGCTGAATGAGAATACTCTATGTATTAATGCTGTAGGGATTGAATAACAAAATACGACAGGATAACTGGTTCAAAAATTGTGTTTGTAAATCTGTGAGCCTTCTTTTTATAGTGCAACTATCCATCCATTTTCTGCTGCTTATCTGGGTCCGGGTCACGGGGGTGGCAGCCTAAGCACAGCAGCCCAGACATCCCTCTTCCCTGCCACCTCCACCAACTCTTCTGGGGGAATACCGAGGTGTTCCCAGGCCAGCTGAGAGATGTAATCTCTCCAGCATGTCCTGGGTCTGCCCCAGGGTCTCCTCCCGGTGGGGCATGCCCAGAGAACCTCCCCTGGGAGACATCCAGGGAGCATCCTAACAAGGTGCCTGAACCACCTCAACTGACTCCTTTCGATATGGAGGAGCAGCGGGTCTACTCTGAGTCTCTCCCAAATGACCAAGCTTCTCACCCTGTCTCTAAGTGAGAGCCCAGCCACCCTGCGGAGAAAACTAATTTTGACCGCTTGCATCCACAATCTCATTCTTATAGTCACTACCCATAGCTCGTGACCATAGGTGAGGGTGGGAACGTAGATGGACCAGTAAATTGAGAGCTTTGCCTTTTGGCTCAGCTCTCTCTTTACCACAACAGTTGCTGGTGCCTGTCGTGGCTGTAATCCCTGAACCTGGTGGTGGACATCTGTGGTGAGGAGAGCCATCAAGCTGAAGAAGGAGTCCTATCAGGCTTGGTTAGTCTATGGATCTCCAGAGGCAGCTGCCAGGTACCAACAGGCCAAGCAGAATGCAGCTCTGGCAGCCACTGAACCAAAAACTCGGGTGTGGGAAGAGTTCAGTGAGGCCATGGAAACCAACTTTTGGTCAGCCTCGAAGAGATTCTGGCAAACCATCTGGCAGCTCAGGAAGGAGAAGCAGTGCTCTGTCCCAACTGTTTACAGTGGGAATGGAGTGCTGCTGACCTCAGCTGGGGACATTGTCCAGCAGTGGAAGGAATATTTCAAGGATCTCCTAAATCCCACCTTCATGGTGTATGAGGAGGATTCAGAGACTGAGGGTGCTTGGGAGGACTCGCCCATCACAGGGGCTGAGGTTGCCAAGGTGGTTAAAAAACTCCTCAGTGGCCGGGCTCGGATAAGATTCATCCTGAGTTCCTAAAGGCGCTGGATGTTGTTGGGCTGTCTTGGCTGACACACCTCTTCAGCATTGCATGGAGGTTAGGGACAGTGCCTCTGGATTGGCAGACTGGGGTGGTGGTCCCCCTTTTTTTAAAAAATGGGAACGGAGAGTGTGTTCCAACTATAGGGGGATCACACTTCTCAGTCTCCCCGGGAAAGCCAATGCTGGGGTGCTGGAGAGGAGAGTCCAGTCGATAGTTGAACCTCTGATTCAGGAGGAACAATGGGGTTTTCATCCTGGTCGTGGAACACTGGACCAGCTCTTTACCCTTGCAAGGGTACTGGAGGGTGCATGGGAGTTTGCCCAACCGGTCTACATGTGTTTTGTGGACCTGGAGAAGGCTTACAACTGTGTCCCTCTTGGTGCCCTGTGGGGGGTGCTTCGGGAGTATGGGGTTTGGGGCCCACTACTGTGGGCCATTCAGACCCTGTATGACCAGAGCAGGAGTTTGGTTCGCATTGCCAGCAGTAAGTCAGACTCATTCCTGGTGCATGTGGGACTCCGCCAGGGCTGCCCTTTGTCAAGTCAAGTCAAGTTTGTTTGTATAGCACTTTTAACAATAGACATTGTCCCAAAGCAGCTTGACAGAATCTGAATGACCCAAGACATGAGACAATTTTATCCCTAATCTATCCCCAATGATCAAGCCCATGGCGATGGTGGCAAGGAAAAACTCCCCCAGATGACATGAGGAAGAAAGCTCGAGAGGAACCAGACCCAAAAGGGAACCAATCCTCACCTGGACAACAACAGACAACATGACTATAACATTAACAGTTTTGACATGAAGTCAGTTTCGTTGATGTTATAACTCTTCATTGATGGAAACTTGAGTGCAAAACTGTTCATGACAACCACAGTCCCAAAGTTAGCAAGCCAACTGTAGTCCTCAGCCACAAAAGCATTACTGTAAGTGTCCAGAGTGTCTTCCAAGTGTGACTTTCAACTGTCCATATGTGGCCATCCTCCACAGGAGCAATGTGATGAGACTCCAACCAGACATAGGGCATCAGGATGGATCGGGCAGGTCCAAGGAGCAGAAGAGGTCAGCACCTCGATCCCAGGATTGACATGTAACTCAGAGGGACAGATTGGGGGGGGTAGAAGAGAGAGAAAACACAGGTTGTTAGGTATGCCCAATGTCACCTGAATAAGTAGGTACAGTATATATTTTGCGCTGAGTACAAGCAGGGACTCCGGCAAAACTAACTATGACAGCATAACTAAAAGGAGAGGGCCAGAAGGTAACATAGGCATGAGGGAGCCCCGGGACATAAAGCAGCCAACCACTACACCATCAACAAACTCGAGTGAGCAAGCGAGTGGGGGACTGACAGCATCCATACATCCCAGTTTACCAAAACACTATGTCTGAGGACCCTCCAGATCTACACCTTTACCTCATAAACACCATTAACAAAAGGCTTGACTAAACAGATATGTTTTCAGCCTAGACTTAAATGCTGAGAATGTGTCTGACTCCTGAACGCTCCTTGGAAGGCTGTTCCATAACTGTGGGGCTTTGTAAGAAAAGGCTCTGCCCCCTGATGTAGCCTTCACTATAGACCCCTTTCACATGACGTCACCGCGCCACGAGATTTTGTGAGGCACCATATTGGAAGACCAAGTACATGCACTCGCAATATAAAACAAAGTACGAGCGAGAGTAAAGTGACACGATGGATGATAATTCTGGTTATGTGAGTACATTACCAGCTGCAGAAAGGGCACGGTATGTGGAGAAACTGGCTGTGATTGATGGGTTTGACCCATATGATAAGACTCGCGGCAAGGGAGAATGGAAACATAAGGAGGACCGGACACCAATTCTGCCATCTGTTTGCTACCCAGACATTGTAAACTATTTGTTGTTTACACCCAGTGCCTACACTCAGTGTTCGAACTATGCCGATATTTTTGGGGGGTCCCTTTTTTTCCCTTGGGGGGGGGGGGGGGGGGGGGGCGCTTGCGCTTGTCTCAGAGTGCAGATCTCCAAACACATAAGCCTTGCACTTGTCTCGGAGCGTGGATCTCCAAACACATGAGAAGCCTTGCGCTTGTCTCGGAGCGCGGATCTCCAAACACATGAGAAGCCTATCTTACGCACATATCACGCGGACTCCACACCTCCACACATGCATTGCGTCTGAAGTCATAACTCATCAAGGGAAATTGTGTCCACATTGGCATGTTCAAAAACAACCTCGCGTCAACAATGATACCACACGCAAGAAAAAAAAAAAACAGGCTACTCAACAACCAACCTGGCAGCAGCGAGCAAGCCCCAAACCATCCTAAATTATTATTATTATTAAATTGTAGAAGTCTGGGAGGCTTGCTCCTCATACAGTTATCAACTTGGGGCCAATTTAGCATGTTTTAAATCTGAATTTCTTGCGTTTGCTTACCTCAAAGTGTCCGCAGATCATGCACAGACTTATCCATTATATCTACAGTTTTTTGCCAAGTCTCACACAGGTTTCTTTCAAGTCTACTGTTGGGCCAATAAATCATAAATAAAACAGCTCAGATTTGTTTGTTTAAGTCGTTTGACACTCCACTTTATTCTCGTGGGTTCACATACCGCTGCCGTTATTTCCCCCTAATCATGAGTTTGTTGGTCTTCCAAAATGGCGCAGGGTCTGTTTACTTCCGGTTTCGGGTGACGTCAGTGAAAGGGGTCTATACAAGGTACCTGCAGATAGCCTGCACCTTTTGATCTAAGTAGGCATGGCGGGTCATAAAGGACCAGAAATTTATTCAGGTACTGTGGTGCGAGACCATTCAGTGCTTTGAAGGTCAATAGTAGTATTTTATAATCAATACGAAATTTGATTGGGAGCCAAGGCAGTGTGGATAAGACAGGGGTGATGTGGTCATATTTTCTAGTTCTAGTAAGGACTCTTGCTGCTGCATTTTGAACAAACTGGAGCTTGTTTATGCACTTATTGGAACATCCAGACAGTAAGGCATTACAATAATCCAACCTGGAGGTAACAAAAGCATGAACTAGTTTTTCTGCATTGTGCAGTGGCATTAAATTTCTTATCTTAGCAATATTTCTGAGATGAAAGAAAGCTATCCAGTAATGTTATCAATGTGAGTTTCAAATGAAAGACTGGGGTCAATAATCGCTCCGAGGTCTTTTACTGCTGCACGTGAAGAAACAGAAAGGCCATCCAGAGTTACTATGTAATCAGAAAACTTACTTCTAGTTGCATGTGGTCCTAGTACAAGTACTTCAGTCTTGTCAGAGTTAAGCAGAAGGAAATTAATAAGCATCCAGTGTCTAATGTCCTTTACACATTCCTCAATTCAATTAAGCCGGTGTCTCTTATCTGGTTTTGCAGAAACATACAACTGTGTGTCATCAGCATAACAGTGGAAACTAATACCATGCTTACGAATAAGATCACCTAGAAGTAGCATATATAAAGAAAAAAGCAGTGGACCCAAGACAGAACCTTGTGGAACACTAAACTTTACCTCAGTATGTGTAGAAAAATCACCATTTACATCAACAGACTGATAGCGATCAGTTAAATAAGACCTGAGCCATTGCGGCAGTTCCCTTAACTCCCACAACATTTTCTAGTCTATCCAGAAGAATGGAATGATCAATGGTATCAAATGCTGCACTAAGGTCAAGCAACACAAGCAGCGAGACACAGCCCTGATCAGACGCCAACAGTAAGTCATTTACTACTTTAACCAGAGCTGTCTCTGTGCTATGATGAGGTCTAAATCCTGACTGATATATTTCATGGATGTTATTCCTATGTAAATATGAGCATAACTGCTGTGCCACAGCTTTTTCAAGGATCTTGGAGATAAAGGGGAGGTTTGATATTGGCCGATAATTGGACAGCTGACAGGGATCAAGGTCAGTTTTTTTAATCAGGGGTTTGATAACTGCTAGTTTAAAGGATTTGGGTACATAGCCAATCCTAAGAGAAGAATTTATTATTTTTAGAAGTGGTTCAATTACTTCAGGTATTATCTGTTTGAATAGACGTGTAGGTAAGGGATCTAGCACACAAGTTGAGGCTTTTGATGCAGAGATTAATGAAAGTAATTCAATTTCTCTAAGGGCAGTAAAACATTCTAATTGCTGATCTGATACAGTTATATTGTTAACTACAGGGTCACTTACATTGTCTGACCTTAAATTAGTAATTTTAATTTTTTGTCGGACATTCTCAATTTTGTTAGTAAAAAAATTCATGAAGTCGTTGCTACTACAAACTGCAGGTGTGCATGTGTCTATAGTGGACTTATTCCTGGTTAATTTTGCTACAGTATTAAAAAGGAATCTAAGATTATTTTTGTTATCTTCTATTAGGGAGGAGAGATATGTTGATCTAGCAGCACTAAAAGCTTTTCTATACATCAGGAAGCTCTCCTTCCACGCTAATTTGAACACTACCAATTTTGTTTGATGCCATTTATGTTCCAATTTTCGAGTGGTCTGTTTTAAAGTGCGAGTGTCATCATTATACCAGGGTTCTAATTTTTTCTCTCTGATCATTTTCCTTTTAAGAGGAGCTACATTATCTAAAGTATGGCAGAATGTTGACTCTAAGCACTCAGTTGCCTGATCAAGTTCTGCAGGGGCTGACAGTGACCCAATCAAAGTTGATAACTCTGGGAGATCATTTATAAAGCTCTGTGCAGTAGTTGATGTGAACATATGTTTAATATAGTAGTGTAGTGAGGTGCATATACAACCCCAATTCCAAAAAAGTTGGGACAAAGTACAAATTGTAAATAAAAACAGAATGCAATGATGTGGAAGTTTCAAAATTCCATATTTTATTCAGAATAGAACATAGATGACATATCAAATGTTTAAACTGAGAAAATGTATCATTTAAAGAGAAAAATTAGGTGATTTTAAATTTCATGACAACAACACATCTCAAAAAAGTTGGGACAAGGCCATGTTTACCACTGTGAGACATCCCCTTTTCTCTTTACAACAGTCTGTAAACGTCTGGGGACTGAGGAGACAAGTTGCTCAAGTTTAGGGATAGGAATGTTAACCCATTCTTGTCTAATATAGGATTCTAGTTGCTCAACTGTCTTAGGTCTTTTTTTGTCGTATCTTGCGTTTTATGATGCGCCAAATGTTTTCTATGGGTGAAAGATCTGGACTGCAGGCTGGCCAGTTCAGTACCTGGACCCTTCTTCTACGCAGCCATGATGCTGTAATTGATGCAGTATGTGGTTTGGCATTGTCATGTTGGAAAATGCAAGGTCTTCCCTGAAAGAGACGTCGTCTGGATGGGAACATATGTTGCTCTAGAACCTGGATATACCTTTCAGCATTGATGGTGTCTTTCCAGATGTGTAAGCTGCCCATGCCACATGCACTAATGCAACCCCATACCATCAGAGATGCAGGCTTCTGAACTGAGTGCTGATAACAACTTGGGTCGTCCTTCTCCTCTTTAGTCCGAATGACACGGCGTCCCTGATTTCCATAAAGAACTTCAAATTTTGATTCGTCTGACCACAGAACAGTTTTCCACTTTGCCACAGTCCATTGTAAATGAGCCTGGGCCCAGAGAAGACGTCTGCGCTTCTGGATCATGTTTAGATACGGCTTCTTCTTTGAACTATAGAGTTTTAGCTGGCAACGACAGATGGCACGGTGAATTGTGTTCACAGATAATGTTCTCTGGAAATATTCCTGAGCCCATTTTGTGATTTCCAATACAGAAGCATGCCTGTATGTCATGCAGTGCCGTCTAAGGGCCCGAAGATCACGGGCACCCAGTATGGTTTTCCGGCCTTGACCCTTACGAACAGAGATTCTTCCAGATTCTCTGAATCTTTTGATGATATTATGCACTGTAGATGATGATATGTTCAAACTCTTTGCAATTTTACACTGTCAAACTCCTTTCTGATATTGCTCCACTATTTGTCGGTGCAGAATTAGGGGGATTGGTGATCCTCTTCCCATCTTTACTTCTGAGAGCCGCTGCCACTCCAAGATGCTCTTTTTATACCCAGTCATGTTAATGACCTATTGCCAATTGACCTAATGAGTTGCAATTTGGTCCTCCAGCTGTTCCTTTTTGTACCTTTAACTTTTCCAGCCTCTTATTGCCCCTGTCCCAACTTTTTTGAGATGTGTTGCTGTCATGAAATTTCAAATGAGCCAATATTTGGCATGAAATTTCAAAATGTCTCACTTTCGACATTTCATATGCTGTCTATGTTCTATTGTGAATACAATATCAGTTTTTGAGATTTGTAAATTATTGCATTCCGTTTTTATTTACAATTTGTACTTTGTCCCAACTTTTTTGGAATCAGGGTTGTATTATTCCTCAGACATATTTTGAATGAGATGAGATAAAGATCTGAGATAACTTCAGACTGTGGAAGTGTGACTATATTTTCTACATTTAACCCGAATGTTAGTATTAGATCAAGGGTGTGACCACCACTATGGGTCAATCCTATGGCATTCTGATTAATCCCTACTGAATCTAAAATGGACACAAACGCTGTCTTCTGGGTTACCAAAGTGAATATTAAAATCTCCAACAACTAAAGCTTTGTCTAACGAAATAACCAGGTCTGAGATAAAATCTGCAAATTCAGAAAGAAACTCAGAATATGGCCCCAGGGGCCTGTAAATAATAAGTAACGGAATTAACTGGATAGACTTATTTTTCAAAGCTACATACATTATATTAGTATGAAGAACTTCAAATGTATTAAATTTATAACCAGGTTTGTGTGTTACACCTAGATAATCATTATAAGTAACCGCAACGCCTCCTCCTCTGCCAGTTAGACGAGGCTGGTGTATGTAACTGTATCCAGGAGGACTAGCTTCATTTAATGCTATATATTCATTTGGCAACATCCATGTTTCAGTTAAACAAAGTACATTAAACTCCTGATCAGTAATGAGTTCATTAACCATTAGTGCTTTAGATGTAAGAGATCTAATATTTAATAGCCCCACCTTTAGATCAAAGGTGCTGGCAGCGGCTGTATAGTCAGTATGATCTAATTTAATATTGATTAGGTTACTGGAACAAACTCTCCGAGTATTTCTACTTTTTTGTTGAGCTCAGGGAACAGATACAGTCTCAATGTAGTGGACCCTGAGTGATGGCTCTGTGCAGCTAGCAGACAGTCGGTTTAGCCTGTTCGTCTGGTCCCTGGCCTTGGCTCTGGATTGTCAGAAATTAACTAGGCCTGTTCTGAGACTATGACCTATGCTGCAGGAAATGAGAGCAGCACCTTCCCAAGTGGGATGGATACCATCCCGCCCTAACAGGCCAGCAGTGCCCTCAAAATTAGCCCAATTATCTATAAAGTCCACACTGTTTTCAGAGCACCACCTGGACAACCAGCAGTTCAGCGGCCATAACCTGCTGTAAGCTACATCGCCATGCTGCATTGGGATGGGGCCAGAGCATACTACAGCATCGGACATCTCATCTCATATCATCTCATTATCTGTAGCCGCTTTATCCTGTTCTACAGGGTCGCAGGCAAGCTGGAGCCTATCCCAGCTGACTACAGGCGAAAGGCGGGGTACACCCTGGACAAGTCGCCAGGTCATCACAGGGCTGACACATAAACACAGACAACCATTCACACTCACATTCACACCTACGGTCAATTTAGAGTCACCAGTTAACCTAACCTCCATGTCTTTGGACTGTGGGGGAAACCGGAGCACCCGGAGGAAACCGATGCAGACACGGGGAGAACATGCAAACTCCGCACAGAAAGGCCCTCGCTGGCCACGGGGCTTGAACCTGGACCTTCTTGCTGTGAGGCGACAGCGCTAACCACTACACCACCGTGCCGCCCAGCATCGGACATCGCCTTTGCTAATTTAAACACCTCTACAAAATTACTCCTAGAAGAAGAAACCTTTATTTGTCACATGCACACTTCAAGCACAGTGAAATTCATCCTCTGCATTTAACCCATCTAAAGCAGTGAACACAGACACACTCAGAGCAGTGGGCAGCCACACCAGAGCGCCCGGGGAGCAGTCAGGGGTCAGGTACCTTGCTCAAGGGCACCTCAGCCCAAGGCCGCCCCACGTCAACCTAACCTGCATATCTTTGGATTGTGGGGGAAACCGGAGCACCCGGAGGAAACCCACACAGACACGGGGAGAACATGCAAACTCCACACAGAAAGGCACTCGCCGGCCGCTGGGTTCAAACCCGGAACCTTCTTGCTGTGAGGCGACCATGCTAACCACTATATCACCATGCTGCCGTAGTAACCTCAGACTGACGAAGGTGTATATCATTAGCTCCTGCATGGATAACTATCTTTGAGAGCCTGTGCTTGCCTAAGAACCTAAGATTACCTCCTATGTCCAGCACCCTGGCTCCCGGTATACACCTGACTAAAGCTGCTGGTGCCCCTAAAGGCTGAGCTAATTTCACGTGCTGTATGATAGAGTCCCCTATAACCAGAACTCTTTCAGGTTTCTCAGCAGGTGCATCACTAAGGAGAGCAAACCTGTTCGACACGTGAAGCGGAGAGGAGTGGTGCTCCCATGGATGAGCCTCAGTGATAGCTTTGGCTCTACACTTATGCTGTCAAGTCATCACCCATTCGCCCCGCTGTAAGAGCTCTAATGCCGGAGTTGGGGAATTGCTAACTCCACCTCGGGCATCCAGACTTTCCCCTACAGAAACTACACTGTTCTTATTCTCACTGGCCTTCTCTAAAGCCTGGATACATGCTTCTAGGACTGCAATCTTCTCCATCAGAGAGCTAACTAATCTGCACTTATCACAAATAAAGCTGTCACTAGCGATGGAGGAAGAATGACTAAACATCCTGCACTCAGCACACTGAACAGGCTGAAGGTGTGCCATGATGAAAAGATTCATGTACCTTAATCGAAGCTCTGTTGATATTAAACCAGATCCGATGTTGATGGCCTCTGCTTGTAGTCTTTATGCAGGAGGAGGAAAAAAGAAAGCTTCCGGTCTTGGTGTTCTTCCAAAAAAAAAGGGAAGAAAAAAATGGAAAAAGGAAAGCGAAAGTGGAAAGTACAAAAAGGAAAGCGAAAGTACAGTAAAAAATGAAGAGGATACTGGAAAAGTATTTGTAGAAAAATAAAAAGATTAGTGATTAACACCAACACTCACGGAGAAAAGACTTGTCACAAACAACTCGGAAACCAGGAAGTGCGTAGCACAGAATGCGCATGCGCCAACTCCATTGAGTCGTCAGATCCTGGGAAGTGAGGCCAGGTCTGTTCATAACTTTTATGGACAGAATTTCTTGACGCAGCCAAGGGGCGGAGTGTGTCCAGTTTGGTGGCTTCAGGATCATGTCTCTGCTTTTTGCAGATGATGTGGTCCTGTTGGCTTCATCAATCTGTGACCTACAGCATGCGCTGGGACGGGTTGCAGCCAAGTGTGAAGCGGCTGGGATGAGTATCAGCACCTCCAAGTCCGTGGCCATGGCGCTCAGCCAGAAATGGGTGGAGTGCCTACTTTGGGTCAGGGGGAGTTGCTACCTCAAGTGGAGGAGTTTAAGTATCTCAGGGTCTTGTTCACAAGTGAGGGTGGGGGGGAGCGGGAGTTGGACAGACAGATCAGGGCAGCATCAGCAGTGATGCAGATGCTAAACCGGTCTGTTGTGGTAAAGAGAGATAGTGCAACTATTTTATGTGAATTAAATAAAAACTTTGCAGTAGTTTATAACCCAAATAAAATAACACAAAGTTTCTTTTACTGCTAAACTGTGGAGCTATGAGTGGGTGTGCGATCCTGATTTTCTGTGAAAATTATTATTCAATTATTAAACAAAATAAGACATTATATTTCATGGTTCCAGCATTAACACGGATTTTTAATGGCTACAGCTTCACTTGGTGGTTAATGTTCTCTTCCAGGAAATTGAAAGTTCTGAATTCAATCACTAGAGCTGCTAAAGATCCACTGCTTTGACCTTAAATAAGGCTCTTAATCCTTCCCGACTGAGCCTCACTTGTTCGATGCTTTGGATAAAAATGGTCTGCAGATTAAATAAATAGTGCCTTTAATGTCCTAATATATATCAGCTGTATGGCCAGAGGCAGCTACTACATCAGCATTGCTGCCCCATATGATCCAAGTCCTGAAGCAGCAACTAAGTTTGTAGTTAATTCTGCAATGCTTGACTATCATTCATTCTAATAAGTGAGTGGGTTTTGGTGGCTACTGCCTCATCGAGGCAAAGCGACTATTGGCAAAGTCACTATGTCATCATGTTGTGAAAATGTAAGAGTGAGTGTAACAATAGCGCACTGCACATGTGCATATGCATAAGCATTACAATCACCAGAACGGCGAATCATGATTTTGCGATATGAACAGTTGATCTCATACAGAGGTGGGTAGTAATGCGCTACATTTACTCCGTTACATTTACTTGAGTAACTTTTTGGATGAATTGTACTTGTAAGAGTAGTTTTAATGCAGCATACTTTTTACTTTTACTTGAGTATATTTGTGAAGAAGAAGCGGTACTTTTACTCCGTTACATTGGGCTATATTCTGCTCATTACTCGCTGCTTTACTTTTATTGATCCGTGCGATGCGTGGTCTGTTTGTTTATGTTTTGTCGAGACTTCCAGCAGAGGCTCTGTCACATGACCGCATCTCACCGATCAAATGTAGCAGCCAGAGCCATAGTGGTAGCAGCTATGGTTTAACTCCGTTTCGCCAATCAAACAGAGCCAAGCCGCCGCGCGCGCCCGCACACAAAATTCCCACGGCAAGACCAGTCCAGGTGGAAAAGAGCACAGAAGCAGAAGAAAAATGGCAGAGACAGCGGCCAGCGTTTCTCATCAAGCTGAAGAGGCACACCCCTGTCCACACATACAAACCATGTTCACTCTCCAAACAACAAAAAATAATAGTTATGTTATGCAGTGTCACATGTGTCTCCCCAAACCAGTGGACGTTTCAGCTTATAAAAACTCAACGCCGAATTTGAGGAAACACATTGCGGTAAGTAGGCTATGTGCTTTTGGCTGTCTTCGTAGGCAGATGTTAGCCCTGTTGTAACATCATAAATAACTGTAAAATACATTGTTTTGTGGAAATGTATTGATGCATTGCGGCCTCAGACGGCAAGTTAACACACACACACACACACACACACACACACACACACACACACACACACACCAGAGAACCAAGAAATAAAACTACAAAAAATCTTCCTAACAATCACTTTTTATTGATGTGAAATCAAAAAATGCTCATGAAAATAAGGTTGCTCGCCTAATGTCAGCTCCTCAATAGCGTTACAGTTGTACACGGCTCTGGTCAAAAACTGGGAATGGAAGACTGTTGAAAACTTACTAAATAACAAAACGCCTAACATATCATTTGTGAAATCTCCATTTTTCAGGTTACTGTATTTGTTGTGGATTAGAGGGATTTGTGAAGACTTTAGATGTTTTTTTTCTGTGAGATTTGTTTTATTATTTGTCTACAAGTGCTTGTTCACAAAAGGAAGGGCATTAGCTTGTTAGCTTGACTGCTTGCTAGCAATCCCCACCACCACCCAGCCAAGCTGGGCACTAGCAGCTAGTTAGCAACCTTTTTGCTTGTTATTTCCACTTGCTAACTCCTCTGCGAGATGGAGCCAGTAAACAACTTTTTGGGAGAAGAAAGGAGAAACATCCTTGATCGCATCTTACAGGATTATTTCCAGTCTTTTTCGTACAAGGAGATATTACGTGTGATGTTCAGCTGCTGTTAAAGCTGAACAGTCACTTCATGGAGTGAACATGCACGCGTGCACACAGTGTTATGGTTTATGTGCAGACTGCCTTGAGCTTCTTGTTGTTATTGTTAATACACAGAACTACACACACACAGTTTATGTGTGAAATATATATGAAATCTCTGCCTGTTATGACATCCTGATCAATAAACAAAAGTTACTCAGCAGTTACTCAGTACTTGAGTAGTTTTTTCACTTAGTACTTTTTACTCTTACTCAAGTAATTAATTGGATGACTACTTTTTACTTGAGTAATATTATTCTAAAGTAACAATACTCTTACTTGAGTACAATTTTTGGCTACTCTACCCAACTCTGATCTCATATTATCAAAAGTACACAAGAACGAGCATAAGAATGTAAGAATAAGTGTAACAATAGTGAAACTTTGTCATCAATCAGCACTTATCCTGATCAAGTTCGATTACCCAGGGCTGCCAACTTTTCGAAATTCCTTGGAGTGAGATTTTTTTTTGGGGGGGGGGGTCGACGGCAAAATTTTTCCGCACACCATGCAGTAAGTGGGAATTTTGTATTCAGTTTGATATTCACTTGTCCCCCTGCATTCTGGTGTTTTGTTTGTGGGTCGTCCAGCTGGAGATGGACAATGGGGGGGTGAGATTTTGGATTTAGTAGATGTTCCTGCATTCTGGTGGATTTTTGGAGTGGCCTGCTGTGCCATACCTACATTCTTACACACCCTGACTTGCCAGGCCTTCAGCTTGTGGCCAACAAAAGCACTAAGTTTTGGCTTAAAAGCCCCCACACTAGAAAACTACAGATGACTGCCAATGTTTCTGTAGCCCTATAGACCTGTGTTTCAGATTTAAAGGCAAGTTCATGTTTGAAAATATTTCATCAGCTAAGCTTAAACACCTTCTGATTTGAAACTAAATGTTAAGTTTTTAATAACTGTTGCAAAAAATAAGATTGTCCCTCACTGACTATTCATTATGCATTTAAGGGCTTTCCCCACCACTGGGTTCAGCAGAAGATTGGCATGGGGAAAAATATCAACAGCAAAAGAACAAATAAAATGCTTAAACAGTAAGCAAAATGTGCATGTGCTACAAGAAACATTAAAATGATTAAGTTTGAACAGTATTGAAACACAAAAAGCTGAACCTTGGCCATAGGTGGGAATGTGCACACAAAGTTGGGCTTAAAAATTTTGGTCATACTTAAATAAGCTATATTAATATATTTCTTATTAATTTATTTCTTATCCATGTTTCTTATTAGTAATAGAGCATTCGTCAGGGCCTGTTATCTGACAAATATTCTCTACCTGTCTTGCCCTCTTTGAAACCCTGTCTCCTCAGTATATTGTTCTCTGTATTTTTTTTTAATTATTCACAAGTTCAAGTTCTTTGATATTACAGGTGACCATGCTTTATTTACTTTAACTGAGCAATTACATACATCATAAATAATTAAAAATAAATACCCTGTAAATAAACAGTAGGTATGGTGGCTAATGGCTCTTCTTGCATTTGTAATATTATCTCTTACTTGCTTTATTTTACAACATTTCCAGTATGGCTTCAAATAAAGTCATAAAGTATGATAACATACAGTAAACAAACTAAAAATGCGCCTTAATAAACGTGTGCTAAGGAGGTGCTCTCCCGTGCTGCTTGTTGGGGAAGATAGAGGCTGTGGCACGGCAGTAGGCCTATAATGATTTAGCATGCCTAGTACACAGCTATCAATATGGCATTAAATATTCTCACAACACTTATAGGCTAAAACGATTAAGAAACTTTATACAAGTTCATAATTATGCCAGTAACACCACTGGCGTGCATATGTACAAACCTGTCTGAGACACCCGTCTTCAACTCGGATACCTTCTTCTCTCTCCTCTTCCTCTAAATTGATGGTAGGCAATTATCCAACTTCCAGCGAGTGCAGCATCATTAGATGCGCCACCTACCATAGGGGAGTGTGTACAGAAGGGAACACCTCTCTGCCTGTTTAGCTGTGCGTAAGGCGTAATTGATCAATCACAAGTGGTTGGCGCGACACAATGGGTAGCCTAGATTAGATAGATAAACTAGATTTTTTTTCTAGCGTGAGAAATCGGAGGTATGGCATGTAAGCGTGTGAAGACAATCAAATGCATGTGTCTCACGCTCATTGCGTGAGAGTTGGCAGCCCAGGATTACCCGTTCTACTTCTTGATAAACTTCGGAACCAATCGGAACCAGAAACTAAATAAGAGAAACCTCATTATAACTTCATAGTATCAGAAGATAATCGGCAGATAAAAAGGTAAACGAAATTCACCTTGTGGTTCGACAAGGCTTCTGATTCGATATCAGTAAGTGGTGTTTATTTTCAGAAAATTTACCTTTTGATGATCAGTTTTTGTTTGGTCCTTCTGAAAGGTCAAAGGAAAGGTTTTGTAAGGTTTTTTTGAGCTTTTTGGCAGATATTTACGCCAAGAATTCCAGCCATTCAACAAAAACTCAAGAAGGCAGCAAAGACAACGTTGAAATCTTTTGAGCGATCTGCTCCGTTTGCAATTACAAAAGTCCCATGTGGAAATAAATCAGCTCCTTCAGGGAATAATCAAGCCCTTTCGAGGGATTATTTATTTTCGAGTCTTTACACTACACTTGTGAAACAAAATGTGCTCATGAGTACGAAATAATGCTTCGAAGACAATTCATGAATGAGTGCTTTCTTACTATTTTGAAAGTAGATATAGTTCACAGTACTGTATTTTGAACAAAACACAGTAAACAAAATTGGTAATCAAAATACTACAAGCCCTGATGCTGCTCACAACTTGGTGATGTTTGCAAGAGATGAGGCGAGTATAATTGATAACGTGTATATATGCTATATTTACTGTATGGACATGGTATCAGAAAACAATTTTATTTATAAGCAGTAGCCACATGTACCCATCTGGTACCTATTTTTAAATTATTGATTTACATTTTTTTGCACATTATCACAAAACACATATATTTAATACATATTGAGGCAACTGGGAGGATGTTTTGTTATATTTCTATAGTTATTTCATCACTGTGTAATAACAGTCAACGGTCTTTTTAAGAGTCCTTTGGAGAACAAAGTTTGTTTATTTTGGATTTATTGCACTTTGGCAAACAAAAATGTCAGAAATAATTCATTGCTTCCTTCATATCTGTGGGCATATCTGTGGAGTCCACTGAAATTGATGACAAAGGTAGAAATAAACAGCTTAATACAAAAAAAAAAACTCTTGGCGAGTTTATATTTGCAACATGAAATGTTTCCTGATGAAATTTGTCACACTTTCATTTTGTGCTTCCTGACTATAACCACAAATCACACAATAATCAGTTTGTTCATCGATCAGATCATGAGTCAAACTTCTTGTGATTCGTAAAAAGTTTGATTTAAACTGAGAGTGAATCATGCACTCAATCTGCCATATGGATTACCTCATAGTATTTCTCATACTGAACCAGACAATATTGTTCACTTTTATTTGAATCTACTTTGTCAGAAGTTTCTTAAAGTGGCCATATTATGAAAAGAAGAAGAAGCCTTTATTTGTCACATGCACACTTCAAGCACAGTGAAATTCATCCTCTGCATTTAACCCATCAGAAGCAGTGAACACACACCCAGAGCAGTGGGCAGCCACACCAGAGCACCCAGGGAGCGGTCAGGGGTTAAGTACCTTGCTCAAGGGCACTTCAGCCCAAGGTCGCCCCATGTTAACCTAACTGCATGTCTTTGGACTGTGGGGGAAACCAGAGCACCCGGAGGAAACCCACGCAGACACAGGGAGAACATGAAAACTCCACACAGAAAGGCCCTCGCTGGCCGCTGGGTTCGAACCCAGAACCTTCTTGCTGTGACGCGACCGTGCTAACCACTACACCACCGTGTCACCCAAAACTCTCACTTTTTCAATGCTTGTGCACATAGATTTGGATAACTTGAGTGCCTACCAACCCACAAACTCTGAAATAAGGCACCCATGCCCCTTTTCCACCAAAGCAGTTCCAGGGCTGGTTCGGGGCCAGTGCTTAGTTTGGAACCGGGTTTTCTGTTTCCACTGACAAAGAACTGGCTCTGGGGCCAGAAAAACCAGTTCCAGGCTAGCACCAACTCTCTGCTGGGCCAGAGGAAAGAACCGCTTACGTCAGTGGGGGGGGTGGAGTTGTTAAGACCAATAACAATAACAAGACCGCGAAAGATCGCCATTTTTAAGCGACGAGAAACAGCAGCTGTACAAACGCGGTCATCCATTATTATTGTTGTTGTTGCTGCTGCTTCTGTGTTGTTTTTGCTTCGATATTCGCGCCAAGGTTTATGCAAACGTCAGTGGCGCCACCAGGGGGTGGCCAGGGGGGGCTGTGGCCACCCCTACAAATTTACTGGCCACCCCACTGGCCAGTATAGATTGTAGTAGCCTCAGTTATGCAGTTCATCCCAAATGCACAGCCAGCCAGGCAAGATGCTCTTGATCTTCGGTGAGTGAGGGAAGATCATCTTCCCTCACTCACAGCAGCCCCCCCTCCCCTCCCCCGCCGCTTTTGCGCGCTCCTACAGCGTGTGCGCGTGACCGCCGCTTATACCTACACAGGTAAATAATGACCTCAAAAGGAGTTAAGAGAGAAGATGGAGAAGACTACCAGGAAGTAAATAAGTCAAAATATTCTTTAGTAAAAGAAGAGGGGGAAGTATGCGTCATAACGTGTGCGTTTTAAGTGCTAAATAGTGCTGTTACAGCAGCTTTTTGACGGATTTTTGACATGTATAACCGAGTTACGTACAGTAGCTAACGTTAGCTGCTGATTGTATGTTATGTCAGTCATTTTCAGACAATGAAGAGAAAGTCCACAGACATCTCTTCTTATTTTAAGAAGAATATTAGAACAGGAGAGAAAGAGATGGCAGGGGAGCAACAGAGGCCTAGTGAGGAGGAGAAGGAGGAGGACGGAGTAGAGGAAAAGACATAGCAGGATACACAGCCAGCATCAATAACAGAGCCATACTGAAGCATACTGTATTGCCGAATCAGAGACTATTGATCCCTGTTGGGAAATTCCTGTTAAATAAAGCAAATATATTATTGTTTCTGTCTCCAGTAGTTGTTTTGTTTACAATAAATGTACACCTTATGCCTTATATATTCATTACACAATGAAACATAATTATTGTGGAACTCAAAATGTTAACTGTACTGTTATTAGTCTGTGCACATTAGATCATTAGTAACATTAAATATAACACAATAAACCAAAGTATATCAGTAGGCATTTCCTTAAGTCTTTCTGATAGTTTTCTACTGGCCGGTTTACTACAACAGTATAATGATATCCTGAAATTATGGCTTTTAGTTTTGGTGTGCCACCCCAAGATTTTAAGTGTCCCCATCTGGCCACCCCTATGAAATATTTCTGGAGGCGCCACTGGCAAACGTAGCGACATAACTGACGTATACAGCGACGTAACTGACGTATACAACGACGTAATGACGTGGCTTCCCTTAGCACCGCGAGCTATGGAAAAGCAAATTGGTTCTCAGCTGGCTCGCAAGTTGAACAAGTTATGAACCAGCACCAGCACTGGCCCCGAACCAGCCCTGGAACTGATTTGGTGGAAAAGGGGTACCAGTCAGTTTCTTTTGTTCTGCCTTTTCCAGAAAACATGAGCTTCAACAAGCTGTTCAGATTTGCCTCCGCTTTCTATGTCATTAGGATTATATCACCCCCTCATCTAAGTATCTCCACTCATGGTTTGAGAACTGCTTTTGTGAATGAATATTTATGAGGCAAGTGCTAGCTAATTGGCCGACAGAAGAGGAGAGGCGGGGTGACCAGTGGCTCATTATCATTTAAAGGAACAGGTACTCAAACCGGCTGTTTTGAACAGGGCTGTTTAGACAGGCTGAGAAGGGAGCTGCGGTGTTTTATCCTTGTGATATTTTGACCAAATCATATCCCAGACATTTCAATAAGAACTCAGGGAACTGCATCAACTTGTGAAAAAGGGGTATAATATGTCACCTTTAATTAATTTTCTGTAACAGAAGCTCTGACAACAGTCAAATCACAGTAACTGTTTCTAGAGTAGCAACTCATTCACAGGGACTTGTATCGTAGACAGATCGTGTAATCTCATGACTAAAAATTAAAAAGCATGCATGTTGTTATTCAACAAAGAAAAACAAACAATTGTTGATATGGTATTTAACGTTTTTGGAAGGAGTCTCTAGTGTCAGAAGTAAACCTAAGTAAAGGTGTCAGGGAGTGTGTGCTTTCTGGTTTCTCTATGACATGAAAAGCTGCACTATATTTGTCTTATTAACAACAGAGAGAGAAAAGAAATGCTGGTGAAGGAAAAACAATAATGTACGTCCCTACATGAAATGTAACTATTGATGAATAAAAGGTACATCATAATATTCTCATCTCATTATCTCTAGCCGCTTTATCCTGTTCTACAGGGTCGCAGGCAAGCTGGAGCCCATCCCAGCTGACTACGGGTGAAAGGCGGGGTACACCCTGGACAAGTCGCCAGGTCATCACAGGGCTGACACACAGACACAGACAACCATTCACACTCACATTCACAACTACGGTCAATTTAGAGTCACCAGTTAGCCTAACCTGCATGTCTTTGGACTGTGGGGGAAACCGGAGCACCCGGAGGAAACCCACGCGGACACGGGGAGAACATGCAAACTCCACACAGAAAGACCCTCGCCGGCCCCGGGGCTCGAACCCAGACCTTCTTGCTGTGAGGCGACAGCGCTAACCACTACACCACCATGCCGCCCCATAATATATTTTTACATGAAATAAAATTAAATAAATAATTGTAATTATTTGCAAATTGGTGTGATATGGGAGGAATAAAGCACTTCAGGGCATGCCATTTTTGGAAAAAAGATCATCTTCACGTTCACATCATCCTGTCACTGATTATTATACTGTAATAGTAAAGCACACCCTGTCTTCACAGTGATCTTAAGAACTTGCACATGTAAAGCGTGATTATATATGTATATATACAGTACTGGGGCGGCACGGTGGTATAGTGGTTAGCGCTGTCGCCTCACAGCAAGAAGGTCCAGGGTTCGAGCCCCGGGGCCGGCGAGGGCCTTTCTGTGCGGAGTTTGCATGTTCTCCCTGTGTCCGCGTGGGTTTCCTCCGGGTGCTCCGGTTTCCCCCACAGTCCAAAGACATGCAGGTTAGGTTAACTGGTGACTCTAAATTGACCGTAGGTGTGAGTGTGAATGGTTGTCTGTGTCTATGTGTCAGCCCTGTGATGACCTGGCGACTTGTCCAGGGTGTACCCCGCCTTTCGCCCGTAGTCAGCTGGGATAGGCTCCAGCTTGCCTGCGACCCTGTAGAACAGGATAAAGCAGCTAGAGATAATGAGATAAGATATTCACTGGAAATGAGCAATTGCATGCTCTGATTGGCTACTCTGCTACTAGGATATCAGCTCATATACCATGAGGAGAGAAAAACAACATGGCCACATGTGTTATGAACCAACGAAATAAAAACTCTACTCGAAAACAAAACCCCAAAAAATACAATAAAGCAACAAAATACAGAATAAAAGTATTTGATGGGAAGAACATATCTTTTTTTATGTTTCAAGAATCATTATTCTAGCATTTTTCACAAATTGCTATTGTCATTTTGCTAGTTTGTTTACATTCTAAGTAGAAATTATTTTGTCGGACATTTTGTATAAAGGTTTTATTTATCAAATTTGCAAAAAATAAAAATAAAAGTGCTCTGTTTCTCAAAATCCAGTGAATGTGGATAGAATAAAACAGTTATTCCACTCAAACTCGTCATACATGGCTTTAGTCATCTAGGTGCTACATGCCTCGTTAGCTATCAGGTCATGTACGACTCAAATTCATGGAATAACTGTGTATATATATATATATATATATATATATATATATATATATATATATATATATATATATATATACATACACACTGAGAGACTGTTTATCCTGATATATTTTTAGCTCAACAAATAAAGTGATGAGATTGTTGTAATTCCAGACACAGTTGTTATGTTTGCAATGTTTCATGAAGTGTGAAAATCCATAATAGTTTATCATGATGGGAAAATGACAGGACTGTGCAGGTTGTTTTTCTGAATTGACAAATGGATTTTGAGATGCTGGTATGTTTTCAATTCACACTGTCTGAAAAGAGAAGAATTAGGCTGTGTGGTTTTCACCTCAGTTAAAATATCAGCCTCTCTTTCGGAACAATAAATATATGTTCGAGGAGACATTTTTCATAAACTTGTCATTTCTCTTGAAGCTACAACTTTGCATGCTTTTCTTGTTCATTTATCATGACTTGCCTCAAGGTCCTGTTTTGGTCAGCAGAAAGTGAATCCTGTCATCTAAATCTTTGTCAGGAGAAGTACTTGACATAAAGGCAGGGGCATATCACCCGCGGGGGATGCGTACGTTTCATCCCCCCCACTTTTGTTGAAACACAATTTCATCCCCCGCACTTTTGTCAGATTAAACTGACATCATTATGAAAATTATACAGCTACTATAAAATGTGTAACAAGGAAGTAAACTATTGCCATAACGTTAGACAAAAAACAGCCACGCAACGGACTCAAAACAGTTTTTCTCACCCGACCAATCAGCAGTTGCGTGAATATAATAGCCAGTTTGCGTAGTGTGCCGAAAGCACTCAATAATACAGTATCTGTCTGCAGAGCTGCAGAGCCAACACCAGTTTTACCGCTCCTGATTCACCGTTCCAGGTTTGACATCACATGCGGTGCTTACTGTGCCTGGCTCTGCAGACAGACCCTTCTCAAAGCGCTTACGATGCCGTCGTTCAAACAGTTGTCCCAGGTGCCATGCCCTAAAAGATTGTGTTAATAGTAGTTACTAGTTGTAAAGTCAGTTGAGGCAAGTTTTTTATTACGAGTGTGTGTGTGTTTGTACCAAGTCTACTTTTCATGCATTATAACTGCTTATCACTTTTTAGAAGAGTTTTTCAATTGAGATTTAAAGGCATTTCAAATCGAATGAATGTTCAATAATTGTTGTACAGTAATGTTATTTGGCCATTAAGTGTTTGTTGTATGTGTAGTCTATTGCATCATTTTCAAATTTTATGCATTAAACCTGATGTAATGCATGATGCAGACAAGTTTTGTACACGAGTTTGAATAATTAAAGACATTAAAAGCAGGAACTGCCCCGTCTTATTTGAATGCTATACTAAAGAGGTCCTTCCAGGATGCTGCGCTTCTCCAACATGAACTGATTAGCCATGCCTCCTGCTCACACAAAGCGATCCCAGTCCAAACTGTTATGCATGACGGTGTATGATCTATACACTGTTTGACTTCTTGGGCTATGTGAAGTTTTTGGTTTTGTTTATATCAGTGTATACCAGTGTAGGCAGCAATACTGACATCTCTGTTATAGAACAGTATCCTGTTACCTAGAATTATCACTCAATACTTTTTGCCTTCACTTACTGAATAATTACATAGCCCTGGCAGTAACAACACCAAAACCCAACATGATAGATCTCTGCATGAAATGCAGAACTTGGCTGGAGTCAACTGGATTTATAGGCTTTCTGCTGTCCTCCCTTTCATTTGCATTCATGGACCATGGGTATGAAAAAGTTCCATATCGGTCATTGACAGTACATCACAGTGTACACACCGGGCGTGTATATAGCCATAAACCAATTTCTAATGATATGGCTTCCCCATTCCAGAACACCCCCACTTTTGGAAAGCTTGATACGCCCCTGCATAAAGGTAACACTTTTCTTCAGAGTAGTGATGTCTTCAAAGGCCTGTGATGCAGGTTTTTGTTGGCATGAGGTTGTATAAGCTTCCATGTTGACTTATGTTCTTGATTTTGTTGGACATTTGAGTCATGTGACAGTGATGATGTAACATACCAAACATCAAAACTAAACTACAATGAGAAGGGCACGCAGTAGAATGCATACCTCCACTAAGCCACATATTCAAATTTGCATCGAAATCTAATCTATTGTTTCTTGGCCCATTGTTCACCTTTCCTCAAAATTTCATCAAAATCTATTCACTACTTTTTGAGTTACATTGAGAACAGACAAACAAATGGAGGTGAAAACATAACCTCGTCCAACAAAGTTGGCGGAGGTAAAAATCCTGGATCCACATATATATCCAGATTTGCATCAATTGTTCCTTAACTAAGGGCCCGCCTTTTCTCAAAATTTCATCAAAATCCATTGAGTACTTTTTGAGTTATGTTGAGAACAGACAAACAATCAAATGGAGGTGAAAACATAACCTCCTCCAGCAAAATTGGCAGAGGTAATTAATTTAGGGTTAGAAAATGACTCAACTGTGAGTTGGCCTAGTGGTTAGTGTGTCCGCTTCTCAACCACGAGATCACAAGTTCTACTCATGGTTGGGTCATACCATCATAAAAATGATACCTACTGCCATCTGGTGAGGCATGCTGCAATACAGATGTGAGTAGGAAGTCAAACTTGTTGTTACCAGAGGACGAGCTATGTAATGGCTGAGGGCTATGGAGATTGGCGCTGAACCTATGCACCTCAAGAGCTGGTTAGTACTGGGACAGGAGACTGCCTGAGAAGACCAGATCCTGGCACAGAAGGGGCATTGACTTGACTAGAAAATAACTCATACATAACTTTTAACTCATTAGTGTGACTGCATTTATATAAGTATCCATAAACTTTCATAAATCATCAGTAATTTTACTTCAGGGTCGAGGAATAAAGACCCAACTCTGTTGGTCCAGTCTTGAGTAATTACTTTCATGATGTCATATTATTACACAGTAGACTTCCATGTCAATGTTACTACCACCACATTCACATTCAGTCATTGTAATCCATTATCTTGAAATGTCAGCCTGGTTCGATTTTCAAAATTAACCTCTTGGCATGGTCATCATCATATGATCATCAATATGTGACTCTGATATCGCAGAAATGCTCTGAACTCCCAAATCAGCTGTCATGTCAGGAATAAAGCACTTGGGAACATGCTGTTTTTGCAAAGTCTCAAAGTGTTTTCTTTGTCTTATACCACAGCAATTGGCTGACAATTACAATTTTAAATTTATTAAAGAACACGTTGTACTTTTTATCCATTTACAGTTACATTTAATGTTGTGGAATGTCCGTGAGACAGGTTTGTTCCTTATGTTATAGGTCAAAAGTCAAAGTCCCTCTCACGCCAGAATCTAATCTTCCCAGGCAGTCTCCTGTACCAGTACTAACCAACTCTTTAAGATGTATGGGTGCAGCACCAATCTCCATTTCAACAGCCCTCGGCCTCTCATCTATACAGCTAGGGTTACAGTGGGGGGCTAGTCCTCTGGTAACCACGAGAGTTTGACTTCCCCACTTGCATCTGTATTGCAGCATGCCTTGCCAGACGGTAGTAGGTACCATTTATATGATGGTCTTTGGTATAACCCAACCATGAGTAGAACTCATGATCTTCCGGTTGAGAGCCGGACACACTAACCACTAGGCCAACTCGCAGTCTATGTTATAAGTATTGCAGTAAAAAAAATAAATGAATAAAAATAAAGCCATTTCCTCACAAGCCACTTGTTTTATTTTCTCACTATCTCAATTAAAGTTAATAAGATACTAAGTATTTTCTGTGGTGGAAAACTTACTTACTGTTATTATGCATACCAGGTGAAAATTCAAATTCAATCCAAATTGCTTGAAACTGCACTTATTGAATTCAGGACTGAATGCAGAATAACATACTTTTTACAGAATTGAAATATGTTTATCCGTTCTTGAGATATTACAAATCAAAGATTGAAAAAAAAAAGACTTAATTTTTAGAAAACTGCCGTGATATTATGTATTAGGATCACATGGACCAAAATGGGCCTCATTAACAAATGAGATCAGATGTTTTTTCTTAATAACTTTTCTATTTTTCAAGATATTCACATCGAAATACAAGATGGTTGTATACTGAATACAAAGTTTGAAAAATTAGTAAAAACAAATTATGCAAATTAGTATTTAATTCATATTAATTATGCTAATTCGGTAAAAACGTTAAATGGGTACACTCTCTTCTTCAAAGTTTCACCAAATGACTTTATTTGTGCAATATAAACCTGATCTTAACTCTCATTTATACATCACAAAGAAGGAGAAATCAATGTTAATTGTAAAATATGTGTAAATAAGCACTGAACGTCATTCACATCTACCATTCTCTATCCAAATAAAAAAGTAATAAAATATTATTTCTAATACCCTCTTTGTGCTCTGTAGGGCTTTGTATTTCTCAAATGTAGGGCCTACTAGTGTTTATATGAAATAATATAAATTATTATTTTGATTAATATTCACAGCTTTCAAGGCTAACCTTGAAAAAACTGTATAATCCACATCAAATAAACAATTCCAATTAATTGAATTGACATTGACACTGGCGTTTCTGACTTCAGGTTTTTTTTTAATATCATTCCAACCACTAAGATCTCAATATTTTTCAGCAAAACAACTCCGATTATATTCTAAAATAGTTATTTATTTACAGGAATCAGTTTGATTTTAAAAAAAAATAAGTAGGTAAATCTATGAAAACTCACTTCAAAGTCTCCCGTGAATCATAACATCAAAACTAGCTGATGGAAAATTTTGCTGAATACTTCATCAGAAATAGTGAGAGAGAGAGAACATCCCTATAAAAGTTATCTAATTGATATTCACGAGTAATCCAGTTGGAAACCGATCAGAAGAGAGAGAGAGAGAGAGAGAGAGAGAGAGAGAGCCTGACCACTTTCCCATCATTCAAAAAGCACCGGCAGTTTCCCGACATCACGTGAGCAGAGAGTGTACTCTGTTGGACCAACTTCAACCTGCCGTTACTCCCAAAGTACTGAACAGATCATAACGAGATAAAGTTCTTTGGAAAGCAGAGATTATAAGCTTTTTAACAATAGTATTCACAAAAGAAAATATTCAAGAGTTAAGCAATGACAGAATTGGAAACTTAGATGAGCGTCTGCATGGGCAATTTTCACAGCACGGCCAGCGAGTGACTGATATACCTACTGTTATAAAGCACTGACACTGGAGACACCTTCTGTGAATTTTGCATACTGTAAACATCTCCTGACAGCAAACCTTACCATATTAATGATTCCACACTGGTTAAATAAGATTACTATTGATACAATGACATATAAGAATGAGTACATTCATATAAATCTGTGATTTGAATTATGGCTCGCACAACCATCATAGCTACTGGTAAAGAAAACTACTCAACACTTACTGAGCAATCAAATTTGAGAATTCAACGGTGTTGTAGTATAATATGGTCTTTACATACACTTTAAGAAATAGGGTGACAGTAGGAGTCCATTTCTGTCCCCAAGGGTACAATCTACACTAATGTCCATTCTCAGGCTCATTATTGGAACTCAAGGTAATTATGTGTACCTTTTTCAGGTACACATATATATGATCTCAAGCAGCATATAAAGGGTACAAATAAGTACCTTAGAGGGTCCTGCCCCAGTGACAAGCCATTGTACTGCTAAAGGTACTTTAAGAATGTACTTTATTTTCTGAGTGTAAATTTATATCAGTAAAAATCAGCATCATTTGACTCAAGTGTGATGAAGTGTTCAGTCATGATCGTGTGTGTGTGTGTGTGTGTGTGTGTGTGTGTGTGTGTGTGCACGGACTTGTTACAATCTTAAATTTTTTTTAAAAGGTTTCTGCAAGTGATACCCCTCCTGATGATGTGCCTGAACTCATTCCACTCATCGGGATGTGTTCAAGCTTTTTGGAGTGGAAATAGCTTTGAAATAGTATTGAAGATCCACTCAGAGTCTCCTAGAGGAGTGTATCCTCCTGAGTTTCAGCTCTTTCAACCTTATAGGTGGTTGATTACTTTTGCACAAAGCTCTCTTATACCTGGGTAGCAGATGCAGCTGCGTGATCTGTGCAGATCGACAGCAAGGAGAAAATAAAAGAGCATTTCCTTTGCTCTGATCAGAGAACACAGTGATTCATTCGGATTGATGAATATGAATAATAAATTATTGTTGAGCTGGAATGTCAAAAAAGTGACAAAGATTTGAAAGTTAAAAGTTATGGAATTCTTAATAATGATGTGGCCTGATTGCTTTTACCCATCCCTGGGGAAACTGGATGCTTAACTTTTTTTTTTTTTTTTTTTTCCTAGAGTGAACTTTTCAGAAACTGAATTTGACTAATGAAATATCTGAAATCTTAATCTGAAAACTGAATTCAATCATGTGACTCTCTGAACACTAAAATAACACTATGGTAACTCATCTCATCTCATTATCTCTAGCCGCTTTATCCTTCTACAGGGTCGCAGGCAAGCTGGAGCCTATCCCAGCTGACTACGGGCGAAAGGCGGGGTACGCCCTGGACAAGTCACCAGGTCATCACAGGGCTGACACATAGACACAGACAACCATTCACACTCACACCTACGGTCAATTTAGAGTCACCAGTTAACCTAACCTGCATGTCTTTGGACTGTGGGGGAAACCGGAGCACCCGGAGGAAACCCACGCGGACACGGGGAGAACATGCAAACTCCACACAGAAAGGCCCTCGCCGGCCCCGGGGCTCGAACCCAGGACCTTCTTGCTGTGAGGCGACAGCGCTAACCACTACACCACCGTGCCGCCCCACTATGGTAACTTTAAAAAAAAAAACACTCTTTGCAACCGTGATGAGGAGAAAAGCATCTCAAAAGCCATCAAACTTCAAATCTTGCAGCAGATCGGCTACTAAAAGCTAGATGGCCTTTTGATTTCATAAAATCTGTGAAATTTAGTTCCTTCTGAAATTTGGTAATTGTGATATATGTTTATTTCTCACACACACACACACACACACACACACACACACACACACACACACACACACACAAAGGCCATTCTGCAGCTGGGAAGTTATTTAATTTGAGGGGATTCCCTCGCAAATAATGTGCATGAAATTGCTCGCTTCGCGCAGTAGAGCAGAGGAAGTCCATGTGCGCATGCGCAGGTTTACCTTGACCGTGCACTGAGAGTTACATCATTCTGTCACTAAACAAACAGCTGATCGCACCGAGGTGCTCGCTGACCACAGATATTTATTAGTTTGGTCCTGCGTTTCCTTTCCTTTGAAACATAACGTCTATTCTTCTCACTTTCTGTTACTGTAGTCGGTCTTTTACGTTTCATTCGCACACTCACATCCTCCATTTTTCTATCCTGTTTCAAATTTGTATCCCACAATGTCTTGCGCAAACGGGGAAAGCCCACCATGTGACGCATGACGTAGTATCTTGTATTGGGTCATGGTGAAGCAGGAAAAAATAGCGGAGAATTTCAGGCCACATGGCCATAAATTCATTAATTGTTCTATTTAAAAAAAAAACTAATAAAATTGTAAGTCTGTGATTCAACTTCAGTAGATTTCGGTCCACTAAACAAAAACAATCAAGTGTCAGGGAAAATTCTTTTTATGATTTACACTTGAAAAATCTGAAAGGAAGTCCATCCATCCATCACCGCTTATCCTGTGCAGGGTCTCAGGCAAGCTGGAACCTATCCCAGCTGACTATGGGCGAGAGGCAATGTACACCCTGGACAAGTCGCCAGATCATCGCAGAGACAAACAACCATTCACACCTATGGTCAATTTAAAGCCACCAATTAGCCTAACCTGCATGTCTTTGGGGGAAACCAGAGCATCCAGAGGAAACCTACTCAGACACAGGAAGAACATGCAAACTCCACACAGAAAGGCCCCCGTCGGCCACTGGACTTGAACCCAGGACCTTCTTGCTATGAGGCAACAGTGCTAACCACCATACCACCCCCTGAAAGGCAGTCTACCTTTAATATCTTAATGTTACCTGGTCTGCAACATGCAGACAGAAGTCACAATTTGACATCAAAAGCATGAATCCATGGTATTTGGTGCTCAAGTCCTACACATTCCAAATAAACACACTCGGGGTCAAAGGTCATATCTGATTTTTTTTTTTTTTAAAGACCAGTGCTGTCTTTATCATACACAGTACATCTTCAGCTTGTACTCTGTGTGAATTTTTCATTGCGCTCAAAAGAGAGGATATTGATTTTGTTGAAAGAGTAAAAAAAAAATACAGACAGAGTCAACACACTCTATTCTTCCATGTTCCTTAGCTGCTGTGGAAAACCTGTATTAGTCATAGAGGCATTCGATTTGCTTTACAAAATAGTCACATGAACTTCAAGTGTGAATTTTACACGTGATTTTTAAACAGCTTGTAAACTTGCTTTTTCTAATTGCTCTCTAATTAGCCTCAGGTTAGTACTGGTTATTAAGACATTTGTTATTCAGTATACAGTGGCATTTAAGTCTGTGTCATATAACAGTATAAAGCCTCATCTCTCATCTCATTATCTCTAGCTGCTTTATCCTGTTCTACAGGGTCGCAGGCAAGCTGGAGCCTATCCCAGCTGACTACGGGCGAAAGGCGGGGTACACCCTGGACAAGTCACCAGGTCATCACAGGGCTGACACACAGACACAGACAACCATTCACACTCACATTCACACCTACGGTCAATTTAGAGTCACCAGTTAACCTAACCTGCATGTCTTTGGACTGTGGGGGAAACCGGAGCACCCGGAGGAAACCCACGCGGACACGGGGAGAACATGCAAACTCCACACAGAAAGGCCCTCGCCGGCCACGGGGCTCGAACCCGGACCTTCTTGCTGTGAGGCGACAGCGCTAACCACTACACCACCGTGCCGCCCAGTATAAAGCCTAAAACTGCAAATAAAAAAGAGCTTGTCATTTGACAGAATATTAAAAAAGAATGAAAATATTCAATATCTTGGAAATAAATATTCATTATTTTTTTCACGGTCCAGTTTCCATCAAATCCTGCACTCTGATTGGCTGGCGAGCGGGTCCATATCCTACGATACGGACCCCGGTTACGGACCTCTGGTGACTCGCTCGTTCATAACAACAAATATAGTAGCATTTTTTGTCAACGTTTATCTTTTTTTATAAGATTTATTCATAAGATTATCAAAAATCTTGTAAATTTTTGCCAGCATTTCTCAGGAGAATAGCATTAATTTTACAGCATGGATAGTGATAACAACAGTCTTCACAGTGAAAGCGAGTTTTACTACCCTGAGAAAGACGAAATAAAAGAAAACATTTCAGGAGAAAGCTAAAAACTTCTAACTGTTGCTAACGCCGAGCAAAAACATGGCTGAATCCTGAATGACTCAATTTTGTATAAATACGGGACTACATTGGTGGCAAAATGTAGTTTTTTTCCTGCCACAGAAGTGCACTTGTATACCAAGGAGGAATCCATTTGCATTACAGCCGTGAATGAGGATTCAAAATGGCGGCTTGCCTCAGCTCAGTTTTCCCTTTTGGGCGCTCTCGTTTTTTGTTAGAATTTGGTAAAGAAAAAAATAAATATATTATTTACCAGCTTAAGGTCGGTCTGTATCGTGAAATACTGTGACCTCGGCCTTGAATACTGACCTCGGCCCAGAGGGCCTCGCTCAGTACTTTCAAGACCTCGGTCACAGTATTTCATGATACGGACCTCCCAGCTGGTAAATAACATATATGTATTCAAGATTTTGCATTATATCTATTGTGTCTATTTAAATGTAGGCAAATTTGTGATACTGAACATATTAACTCCTTTGAACAAAAGCTCAGATTGTCTTATGTCATATCCCTTCCATTGAAGTGTGGATATTTTCAGATGACACTCCAATGAATTGTATCAGATTTTTATCATCAGATTTTACACAAACTACAAAGCTAAATCCAATGCATGCTGTCATTAAAGCAAACCAAAATACTGTGAAAGCCTGAAATTCATGTAAATATCTGTGATTTTATGCATCCCATAAGTTCTTGCTCTTAATATATTTTCAAATAAAAAGTTTTGTATTACATTAAATCATATGTCAGATAACATTAATAAAAATTACCAAGAGTTCTTGAATCACATTATGATGCATGACAACTACTTGCAGATACGATTGTAAATTACATAAGTTCAAGTGGTGTACTAAGTCCATAAAATTCCATAAAACTTTATAAAATGGACAGTTTCAAAATTTGAACAGGAGGTTAGAGCAGGAAGACTTGGGACAAGTTTTCAACTTTTGTAGATTATGTGAAATTCTTTGCAGGTAACATCACATTCATATTGCATTCGAGAGTATTTCCTTTCCCCTCTTACCACAACATTAGTTTCTCAGTTTGTCACAAATATTTGCCTTCAGGCTTCAATTTTTCTGTCATTATTTTTTTTCAGGGAGACATGAGACATTGAAGGGAGACTTAGGATATTATGTTGAGAGACTTGGGACATATTGGGGAGACATGGAACAAAAATACAATACCAAGGCCTCCATGTTTAATTTTTATTTATTATCAAAACTTGTACCATATGAACTGTATGAACGCACAGTGATGGTACAGCGATCGAAAAATGTCAGTTTACCCAAAACCTGACAAGACAAAACAGTTCCATTCTCAAGAAGGAATGAAAGAAGTTTAATCCTCATGCAGGGACATGCCCACATTTTTAACAAACATTTTTAAACAATTTTATATTTGTAAACCACAAGAAAAATCTTGTAACATCATGAACTGACCCAACTTTCCCCATCTGGCCATTTTGAAAAAAAAAAAAAAAAAACAGAATTTATGTTCAATAAATAATACTGTATCTGGTAACTCTAGGCCAGTGTTTCTCAACCACTGGGCCACGGCCTATTAGTGGGTCACGAAGTGCCATCTTGTGGGCAGCGAATTTTTTACAAGTTTGAAGCCAAATACTAAATAGTTCAGGATGTCTTTGTGTCTCAAATCCAGTAACTGGTTTGCCATAGACTTTTCAAGTACAATAAATACATTTGTGGATAAATTAAGAAGAACAAGCTTTTATTTTTGTTACATTCCTCCTCTGCATTTAACCTGCACATGCACGCACACACACACATACACAGAGAGAGAGAGAGAGAGCGCACACATGTGCAGAATAAATAAATACATTTTGGGGTAAATTATATGGATTTGTGATGCCTGCATGATGCCTGTTGGAAGAGAAGAGCAGGGTGGATTGAGAATCGAGTGGCTGTGGTTTATTTACACCTGATACTAAAACCTGTAGCGTCCCAGCAACCATCTCAAAGACATGGACATAAAGCCCAGAAATTCCTCCTTACCCAGCCAAAAATTATACAGGATTTATCTTGTTGTGTCCTGACCCCCAGATCTTTAACCCAGACACATATAAAAAGTTGTCCACCTCCATGCTCTTCCAGGTTTTCATCCGTTTGTCTGCGTAGAATGATGTCTGCAGCACCAGGTAGTCTGAGATGTCGGGGAACTCAACGGATGGATAAATTTCCAACTCATAATGTATGAATGAATAACTTTATTTAAACATGATAAATTGATCAGCAGAGCTGGTGGGGTCGTGCATGTACAGATACAAATCGTTACAAATACAAAAGACTAAAAATGTACACAATCTTTAAAAAAAATCTTTAAAATATTTTGACTAAGAATGCCCTGCATGCAAGGTTTGGCTTCTGGCACATCCATACAGTTTTAAATGCAATACCTACATTTAAAAAAAAAATGTATTGCATTTATTTAATTCCTGGGCTCCCAGCTGTAACAGGGAGTGATGTTGCATCCCATTCATACACTTTACAATAGATTATTAGATTCTAATAGAATAGATGAACCAAAATAATTGGGGATCTTTTTTTAATGGGCCCCAACTCGTTACAAGTATGAACAGGTGGGCCTTAAAATAGAAAAGGTTGAGAGCCTCTGCCCTAGGTGACATACTATAGACCCTTTTCACTCACGTGACCTTCGTAAATGCGACCGCCATTTTGGACATGAAGAAATAACGGTTTATGGCACAGACCCTTTCGGTTCTCGCTCATCTAGCTGCTACAATGACTGCTTAGACTGCAACAATAATACCTAACACACATTTAAGTATCCGTCATAAAGACGTGAAACTCGTCGAGTGACGAGTGTGTTCATTGATAAGCTAACACAATCTAAAAGTAGACATACCATCACACTGCCCTGGCGCTGTGTACAGTTTACCTTCTATGGTTTGTGCACTCACTATTTGCCATTACTTTCTCCAACCCAGTGTTCGAACTATGCCGATATTTTCGGGGGGTCCCTTTTTCCCCTTGGGGGGGTGCTTAAGAAGCCTATCTTACGCACATATCACGCGGACTCCACACCTCCACACACGCATCGCATCTAAAGTCATAACTCATCAGGAGAAATCGTGTCCGCATTGGCATGTTCAAAAAACAACCTCGCGTCAACAATGATACCACATGCAAGAAAAAAAAAACAGTCAGGCTACTCAACACATCTGATCCACAGCAGCACCAAAGCATCACTGGAAATCATGTCAACAACCAATCTTCCACTTCAACATATGTCAACAAACAAATGGCACCACAAACATGAACGAATCGGTCAGGCTACCGATTCCAAACCCACAGCAGACGAATAATTAAATGCATCTTACCTTAAAGCAGAATCGACCACAAAGGAAGTCTGTTGGCACACTTCCTTTCTACTAGTTTGTGTCCCCAACCTGGCAGCAGCAGTCGTTGTCATATCGGTTTATTTTATCTTTGATGTAAACACAACACTTCGGATATGCAAATGCTTCCCGTTACACACGATTGCTATGCCAATAAACATCATTTTGCCAATATTTTAGAGACCATCCATCTTCTCCGTCGGTCAGCATCTGTCGGGATCTGATAAAATGATAAATCTTGCCTTGTGTGTTGATGGTTACTACATCCAGGTGCACAACAATATAATGGCATGATGGAAGTCTTGCTGAAAGTAAAAACTTTCTTTGATGGCTATATTCCTTTCGATGCTTCACCGTCGTTCCTCGTTGTTGGCTGTGGTAGACTACTGGTAGTTCATGTCCAAAATGGCGGCCGCGTTTGTCGTGACGTCACGTGGGAAGGGTCTGTAATTCCTAACAAATCCCCAATTCACCAGCACACATTACACCATAGAATGGCGGTGGAGGTGAAGTAGAAAATACAAGCTTTAGTTGACAAAAATATTGAACTGCATAGACCTTACTGCAGTGTCCAGCTTCATGGCTTCAAAGGAAGTAAGTTACTCTAACGCTACGTTCACACTGCAAGGCTTAATGCTCAATTCCGATTTTTTTGTGAAATCCGATTTTTTTGTGAGGTCGTTCACATTAACAAATATATGCGACTTGTATGTGATCCTCAGTATGAACGAAAAGCGACCTAAAAGTGTTCCGCATGCGCATTGCAGGATACGACGACGTCACACGCAGTGAGCATGGCCAGTGTTTACGGAAGTAAAACCGCCCGGTTGCGGTATGACCCATCCAATCTAGCTTGAATAGCTGTATCCCCCCAAATGGAAATCAGCTCCCTAACCTCTGCGTCCTTCCATTGAGAAGATTCAGAACCTTCACAGCCCGAAGCATCCCTCGCATTGATGTCATGCGCAGGGGCGCAGATACGTTTTTTGAACTGGGGGGGACAAAAAACTGGGGGGGGACAAAGCTGCCAGCAAACCAACCCCAACCCCGATATGCCTGTCAAACTTGTTGTGGGTTACCATAGCAACCAAGCTCGAGCTCGCAACCTGTGCAGTCTGCGCAGCTCAACCAACCGAATATCAGTCTTTGTTTTGTTTTATGTGAGTTGTTGCAACTATGTATGCACTGCTGTGCACCTCAATAAACCGAATGGTAATTAGTCTTTTGATTTTTCCGTGAGGTTTGCCTTATGCAAAGAAAGACAGCATAGACGTTTTTTCCTCCCTATAAGTGGTGGTGGTGGGGGAACCGAGCGAGGTGAATTTAAATCTGGGTGGGACGAGTCCCCCCCTTTATCTGCGCCCGTGATTATGCGCCATGTTGTTGTAACTGTTTTTCAGAGACCCGCCGCCTACTTCAGCGCAGAATAGTGACGTTTGTGGCTTGTTGATGACGTGTAAGTCGGATGAATGTGACCTGGCAGTTCAGACTGAAGTCGCATATGAAAAGAGCGGATAGGAATCGGAATTAGGACCACATATCCAAACGGCCTGGGTCGGATTTGAAAAAATCGGATCTGTGTCGTTCATATTGTCAATAAAAGATCGGATACAGGTCACATATGGGCGAAAAGATCGGATTTGAGTCACTTCAGCCTGCAGTGTGAACGTAGCCTAAGAGGCAACATTTAACTTCTGATGGAATCTAAAAACTGATTGGTTGAAATTAATTTATGGGAAAACAAACTGTCCTGAGTCTCCCTGTTCCGAGTTTCCCTGCTCTCCCCAACTTGAAGCCATCATAAAATCCTATATACACATACCTATAATTGAATTTTGTATTCATAAACCATTGATCTGAAACATTAAGCCATTTTCCTGTCCTTAGAATATGCAAACCTTTGCCTGTTATATTGCTTAGCAACCATTATTAACAGACTACATTGCATGGCATAAGAATTGCCTATTGTGTAGACATTACCGTACAACAACATGTAATACATCATATATTAAAGTGTCATGTGTTACAGTGACGTCATCATGTGTACTTTTTTTTTAAGGCACTCTACTGAAATGCACTTTAACTAGTGAACACAGTAACGGGAATTAAAAGACAAAAGGTACCCCAGTTTAGAAATTCATTTTGACACATTCAAACAAAGAGGTCTAAGTACACAAAGAAAGACTAATTACAAAGGATATGCTTGAACAAACTAGACACCCGTGCAAACAACAGTTACTTCCCATTGCCAAGAATGTGGAGGACAGATTTCTGCTAATCTGAAGATATTTGCAGCCATGTTACTTTGAATAAGCTTTGCAAGTCCATAAAAACAGAGAATGCATTTGTAAGAGTTCAAAAGGTGCTGAGTATTTGTTTTTAGTTCTGGCAGCTTCATGAAGTTTCCAGCTTCATGAGCCATGACTGATAGCTAAATTACTTTCAATGTTCCTGAGCCAACAATGGGAACAGTCTGGTGGGAATGTGTTTGACTGACCTGGAATTAGTGAGTACATTGGAATTGTAATAAAGGTAATAAATAAAAGTAATAAAAAGAATTACGTAGTTGATGATCAATATCACCTATTTTCCAGGATCATACAACCCCAATTCCAAAAAAGTTGGGATGCTGTGCAAACTATAAATAAAAACATAGTATGAAAATTTGCAAATCGTGGAAACTCTATATTTCATTGAAAATAGTACAAATATAACATATCAAATGTTGAAAATGAAAATTTTTATTGTTTTTTGAAAAATATATGCTCATTTTGAATTTGATATCAGCAACACGTTTCAGAAAAGTTGGGACAGGGGTAACAAAAGACTGAAAAAGTTGTGTAATGTGAAAAAAAAAACAACAACCTAATTTGGTTAATTGGCAACAGGTCAGTAGCATGATTGGGTATAAAAAGAGCATCCCAGAGAGGCGGAGTCTCTCAGAAGTAAAGATGGGGAGGGGTTCACAGCTCTGTGAAAGACTGTGTGGGCAAACAGTGTAACAATTTAAGAATAACGTTCCTCAATGTAAAATTGCAAAGGATTTGGGGATCACATCATCTATGGTACATGATATCGTTAAAAGATTCAGAGAATCTGGAGAAATCTCTGTATGCAAGAGACAAGGCTGAAAACTGACATTGGATGCCTGTGATCTTCAGGGCCTCAGGCGACACTGGATTAAAAGCAGACACGTATCTGTAGTGGAAATCACTGTACGGACTCAAGAACACTTCAGAAAACCATCGTCTGTGAATACAGTTCATTACTGCATCCACAAATGCAAGTTAAAACCAAATATAAACAATATCCAGAAACACCGCCACCTTCCCTGGACCCGAGCTCTTTTACGATGGACTGAGGCGAAATGGAAAATTGTCCCAAGGTTTGACGAATCAAAAGTAGAAATTCTTTTTAGAAATCATGAACACCACATCCTCCAGGCTAAAGAGGAGAGGGACCATCCGGCTTGTTATCAGTGCACAGTTCAAAAGCCAGCACCTGTGATGATATGAGGGTGCATTAGTGCACTTGACATGGGTAGCTTGTACATCTGGGAAGACAGAATTAATGCTGAATGATCTATACATGTTTCAGAGTGATATGCTGCCATCCAGACAAAATCTTTTTCAGGGAAGGCCTTCCTTCTTTCAGCAAGACAATGCCGAACCGCTTTCTGCACATATTAAAACTGCATGACTCCTTAGTAAAAGAGTCCAGGTGCTAAACTGGCCTGCCTGCGGTCCAGACCTGTCTTCTATTTAAAACATTTGGTGCATTATGAAGCGTAAAATACGACATAGGAGACCCCAAACTGTTGGGCAACTGAAATTGTATATCAGGCAAGAATGAGACAACATTTCTCTTTCAAAACTACAGCAATTGGTCTCTTCAGTTCCCAAATGTTTACAGAGTGTTGTTAAAAGTAGAGGTGATGCAACACACTGGTAAACCTGCCTCTGTCCCAACTTTTCTGAAACGTGTTGCTGACATCAAATTCAAAATGAGCATATATTTTTCAAAAAACAATAAAATTGGTCAGTTTCAACATTTGATATGTTGTCTTTGTACTATTTTCAATGAAATATAAGGTTTCCATGATTTGCAAATTATCGCATTGCGTTTTTATTTACAGTTTACAAAGCATCCCACCTTTTTTGGAACTGGGGTTGTATTTTCAGAATCAGAATTACTTTATTAATCCCTGGAGGGAAATTCAAATTTGCTACCAAGTTCCTGAATCAAAGAAGAAGTAAACATGTTTAAGAAGTAAACATGTCTAAAAATCCCCTCCTAGAACTGCCACCTTATTGTGGTGGAGGGGTTTGTGTGCTTGAATGATCCTAGGAGCTATGTTGTCAGGGCATTACGCCCCTGTTAGGGTCTCCCAAGGAAAACAGGTCCTAGGTGACAGGCCAGGCCAAGAGCAGTTCACCAAACTCCTTATGGAAATTTATAAAACAAGGACCATGACGTTGCCCGGTATGGCGCAGCCGGGGCCCCACTCTGGAGCCAGGCCCGGGGTTGGGGCTTGTATGCGAGCGCCTGGTGGCTGGGCCTTTGCCCACAGGGCCCGGCCAGGCTCAGCCCGAAGCGGTGGCATGGGTCCCACCTCCTGTGGGTTCACCACCCACAGAGGTAGTAGTAGGGGGCCAGTACAGTGTGGATTGGGCGGCAGGTCGAAGGCAGGGGCCTCGACGACCTGATCCCCGAACACACCAGCTGTTGTGGACATGGAATGTAAACATGTCTAAAAATAGAAAATAAAATCATCTGAAAAAAGAATAAATAAAAATCAAATACATTTAAATAAGTTCAATAACTTAAGTAAAAGCAAAATGAAGTGATTTTATATATAATGATTCCTATATTGCACCTGAGTTAAGGATACAGTATACATGGTAAGACAGTGTACCACAGTTATACAGTGGCATTGTACAGCTTGACTGCAACAGGTAGGAATGATTTCCTGTGTCTCTCAGTTGTGCAGCGTGGAAGAATCAGCCGTTTACTGAATGTGCTCTTGTGGCTGATCAGCTCCTCATGTAGAGGGTGGGAAGGACAGTCAAAGATTGTCCAAAATAAAAACCGTGTCCTCTTCCCCAACACCACTGTCAGAGAGTCCAGTTCTATGCCTATAACATGGCCGGCCTTCCTGATAATCTTATTGAGTCAGTTAGTGTCCTTCACCTTCAAGCCACTGCCCCAGCAGACGACAGCGTACAGGATGGCACTGGCCACCACAGACTCATAGAACATCTGCAGCATCGTTCAGCAGATGTTGAAGGACCTCAGCCATCTCAGAAAATAGAGACAGCTCTGGCCCATTTTGTATACAGTGTCCACATTTTTGGACCAGTCCAGTTTATTATCCAAGTACACCCCCGGGTATTTATATTCCTCCGCCATGTCCACACTGACCCCTTGGATGTTAACAGGGTTCACTGGAGCCTTGATTCTCTTCAGATCGACCACCAGTTCTTTCGTCTTCATCACACTGAGCTGTAGGTGGTTCTTCCTGCTCCACGTGACAAAGTTGTCCACCACCGTCCTGTACTCACTCTCATCACCACCGGTAATGCGTCCAACCACTGCAGAGTCATCAGAAAATTTCTGGAGGTGGCAGGTCTCCATGCAGGTCTCTGTGCAGTAGTTGAAATCAGTGGTGGAGAGAGTGAAAAGGAAAGGAAAAAGGACAGTCCCTTGCAGAGCCCCAGTGTTGCTGATCACTCTGTCCAACACACAGCACTGCAAGCGCATGTACTGTGGTCTGCCAGTCAAATAGTTTTCAGTTAAAGGTATGGTGTGTACTGCTTAAACATGTTGCTAATGGTTCAAGTTGTTCGTTTTCTTCTTCTTTTCTGGCCCAGAACATAATTCCCATCCCATCCCATCCCACCCCCCATTCAGGACTGAGTTGCTTGACTCTACAACTTCTTCATCATAGTCCACAGGTGATTTGATCCAGAGCTCTGGATACAGGCTGTACAGAGTGTCACAGGCTTTCTCAATGTCCGTGTGGGCTTTCCCCAGTTCTTCAGTTTCATTTACCTCCCAAAATGCAATGCTATGGGTGCTGTGTGAGACGGCTGCCTCTCCAGTAGCTCTGTAGATTTTAGCTTTTTAAACCTCTTTTTTTCCACCTTTTTTTTACTTTTCTGCTCTTCTTACGAAGACATAGTGTGTTTTACTATATAACATGGATATATTTAACTTTAACACGCAACCAGGAACCAGTTTTCTCACTTATTCGAGAGAGGAGTTGCTGAGCCTGAAAACAATGGGACGAGCTGGGATATGACACCCCATCCTGGCCGAGCTGAGGAGGAAACCCAGGGGCTGCAAGGCTGGAGCTAAGCTAAAGGTTAGGCGAGCGGACAACCGGCAGCACTACAAACCATCCATTCCCTCCGTTATCATGGGGAATGTGAACTCGCTGCCGAATAAAGTCGACGAGCTGTCCGCACTGAACAACCAGCGGATTTACCGGGACAGCAGCTTATTTATCTTTACGGAGACATGGCTAACACATCTTGTACCAGATGCTAATGTGGACCTGAGGGGATTCACTGCTGTGAGAGCTGACAGAGACACTAACACATGCGGGAAAAGCAAAGGTGGGGGACTCAACATTTATGTTAACAACTGCTGGTGTAACCCGGGACATATCTCCGTAAAGACAGTTTTATGTTGCCCGGACTTGGAGCTGCTAGCCGTTAGCCTGCGGCCATATTATCTGCCGAGGGAGTTCAGTCACGTGATCACCATCTGTGTTTACATCCCTCCGAGGGCAGATGCAGACACTGCATGTGAGAGGATTCACTCTGTCACAGCAAGGCTGCAGACACAGCACCCTGAGGCATTTATGATCATTTCTGGGGACTTTAATCACGCTACTTTGGACTCTACTTAGGCTGCTTTTTACCAGGCTGTGGATTGTCCAAGAAGGAACAACAGGACAATTGACTTGCTGTATGCTAATGTGAGGGATGCATACAGAGTCACACCCCTCTCCCCACTACAGAAGTCTGACCACAACCTGGTTCTTCTACAGCCAAAGTACACCCCCCTGGTTCAAAGGCAGCCTGCAACAACTAGCTCCATCAGGAGGTGGTCCCCTGAAATGGAAGATGCCCTTAGAGACTGTTATGACATCAAGGACTGGGATGTGCTGCTTAGCCCACACTGTGAGGACATAGAGGGGCTGATACACTGTCTGATGCATTACCTTAACTTCTGTGCAGACGTGGTCTCCCCACTAAGACTGTACAGTGTTACCCTAATAACAAGCCATGGGTAACACAGGAAGTCAAAGCTGTCCTCAACAGGAAGAAGGCCACCTTCAGGAGCAGGAACAGGGAGGCAATGAAAGCAGCACAACAGGAGGTAAAATGCTGCATGAGGGAAGCTAAGGACAGCTACAGGAGAAAGGTAGAGCAGAAGCTGAAGGAGAACAGCATGAGGGAGGTCTGGGAAGGTGTGAAAACCATCACAGGCCACAATACAAAGACCAGAGTTATTGAGGGAACAGTGGAGAGGGCAAATGAGTTGAATGACTTTTTCAATCGGTTCAACCAGCCCATGTCCCCCCACCCTCTCCCTCACTGCAGCCATCTCTCCTTCTTCCCTCAACACACCTCCCCCCAGTCATCACAGCAGCCCCCTCCTCCCCCACCTCAACACAGACTCCTCCATGCATTACTGCAGACCAGGTCAGAGGTCAACTGAGGAAGCTTCACCCCAAGAAAGCAGCAGGCCCGGACAAGGTGTGTCCCTGACTACTGAAGACCTGTGCTGCTGAACTGGGTGAACCACTCCAATGCATCTTCAACCTCAGCCTGCAGCTAGGGAGAGTGCCCACCCTCTGGAAGACATCATGTATCGTTCCAGTTCCCAAAAAGAATCGGCCCAGCAAGCTGAACAACTTCCGACTGGTGGCAGTCACTTCACATCTGATGAAGACATTGGAGCGGCTCTTCCTCAGCCTCCTCAGACCCCAGGTACAACATGCCCAGGACTGTCTGTGGTTTGCGTACTGGGCAGGTGTCAGTGTGGAAGACGCCATCCTCTACCTGCTACACCGAGCCCACTCACATCTGGATAAGGGAAATGGCACAGTGAGGATCCTCTTCTTGGACTTCTCAAGTGCCTTCAACACCATCCAGCCCCTATTGCTTCAGGACAAACTGAACAGGATGCGAGTGGACCCCTGCCTGGTCACCTGGATCTCCAGCTACCTCACTGACAGGCCGCAGTACGTCAGGCTGAAGGACATCACATCTGACACTGTGACTAGCAGCACCGGAGCACCCCAGGGCATGGTGCTGGCCCCTCTTCTCTTCACTCTGTACACCGCAGACTTCTGCTACAACTCGGAGCTGTGTTACATTCAGAAGTTTGCCGATGACACAGCCATTGTTGGGTGTATCAGTGACGACAGAGAGGAGGAGTATAGAAGCCTGGTGAGGGACTTTGTTGTGTGGTGCAACAGGAACCATCTGCAGCTCAACACCTCGAAGACCAAGGAGCTGGTCATTGACTTTGGGAGGTCCAGAGCAAGGTCACGACCAGTTCTGATCGAGGGAGTCGAGGTGGAGGCTGTGGATTCCGACAAGTACCTCAGGCTGTGGCTGGACAGCAAACTGGACTGGACTTGCAACACCAAACACTTATACAGGAAGGGACAGAGCAGGCTATACTTCCTTAAGAGGCTGTGGTCCTTTAACATCTGCAGGAAACTCCTGTGGATGTTCTATCAGTCTGTGGTCACCAGTGTCCTGTTTTACACCGTGGTGTGCTGGGGGGGCAGCACATCCAAGAAGGACACATCCAGGCTGGACAAACTGACAGGTGGGCCGGCTCTGTGGTCGGCGTGAAGCTGGACTCTCAGACAGTGACAGAGAAGTGGCAGAAGGACAGTGGCAGAGAAGAGATCTATGGACAAACTATTGAACATCATGGATGATGCCAGTCACCCTCTGCACACCGTCATCAGCAACCAGAGGAGCCTGTTCAGTGACAGAATGCTTCTTCCCAAGTACAGGACGAACAGACTCAAAAACTCCTTTGTCCCTCACGCCATCAGACTGTACAACTCCTCTCTGGGGGGGAGGAGGAGTAACAGGAGGACAGAGGATGGGAAGGAGCAGTAGCCTAGCCTAACAATAAGCAATACCGGACAATGTGCAATATAATGTGCAATATAAAGTGCAATATCTCTCCTGCCACCACCCCCTTCTCCCCCCTTTCCCCCTCCTTCTCTTCCCCATATCTTATTCTTTTTATGTTTGTAAATGTAAATACTTCATTTATTTTAATTTATCTAGAAGTTTTCTCTATTTCTTTTCTCTGTTTATCTGTAATGATGCTGCTGGAATCTTAATTTCCCTGAGGGAACCCACCCAAAGGGATCAATAAAGTTTTATCTAATCTAATCTTATCTAATCAAGAACATACTAGTTGGTGGATTGACCATACTAGGTTACCTCTAATAGTGAATGACTGAGCAATATGTACGTATGTGTGCCTGGTGTTCAATATTGCTGTAATATCCCTGCAATAGGCTCCAGATTCACCGTGACCCTGACAGTTACTGAAGATAAATGAATGCTGTGAGTTGCTTAATTAACAGTTCACTGTCTTGGGATTGTGTTGTCACAATTAATTATGGATCTTTTTTGTTTATTATAATGGGAAGTTATCAACATGCACTCATAATAGATTCATTTTTGTAGGATCAAAACTTCTGGGTATTCTACTTGTAATGTACTTTATTTTAACTGGGGCAGCAGAAAGTAGAAAGCACTAATACTATACTATCAAGAATCTATAAAGAGCTACACTACAAAGAAACTATAAAACACTATACTATACCATAAAGAAACTATACAGCACTATACTATACTGTACTATACTTTAAATTTATAAATAAATACTATACAAGAAAGCACTATATTATACGATAAAGAAACTATAAATAACTATGCAAATAAATAAACTCTAAAGAATTATATCACAAAGAAACTATAAAGCACAATACTATAACGAAACTATAAAGCATTATAGTATACTCTAAATAAACTACAAATAACTATACTGTGCATGAATTATAAAGCAAATAAAGAACTACACTATACTATGAAGAAACTATAAAGCACTATAATCTCCTATCAAGAAAGTTTAAAGCACTATACAAATAAAGAAATTATAAAGCAAAATACGAGCCATCCATTATCCGTAACCACTTATCCTATGCAGGGTCGCAGGCAAGCTGGAGCCTATCCCAGCTGACTATGGGCGAGAGGCGGGGTACACCCTGGACAAGTTGCCAGATCATCGCAGGGCCGACACATAGAGACAAACAACCATTCACACCTACAGTTTAGAGCTACCAATTAGCCTAACCTGCATGTCTTTGGACTGTAGGGGAAACCGGAGCACCCGGAGGAAACCCATGCAGACAACATGCAAACTCCACACAGAAAAGACACTGTCGGTCACTGGGCTTGAACCTAGAACCTTCTTGCTGTGAGGCAACAGTGCTAACCACTACACCACTGTACTGTCTGCAAAATGCTATACTATAAAGAAATTAACAAGCACTATAATCTCCTTTGAAGAAAGTTTAAAGCACTGTACAAATAAAGAAACTATCAAGCAGTTCATTATACTATTTAGAAACTATCAAGCATTATACAAATAAAGAAAGTATAAAGCCATATACTATACAATAAAGAAAGTCTAAAGCACTATACTTTACTCTCAAGAAACTTTGCACTATTCAAACATCTATATCCCCCACCCTATATACCAACTATTGAGGTATTTCACCTGACGTCACAGGGTCACGTGACGCCCCGGTGTCCGACATTTTGGACGGCAAGCTAGCTAATGTCAACATCATAGTACCTAGTATGTTGCTGTAGCAACGTTAAGTTCAGTCATTTGGATGACTGTTAAAACCTTTCAGTCTCAAGTTTTTCCTTTACTGTATTTACTGGTTTACTGAGCCAGCCAGCCCCGGAGCGCTAGCTAGCGCCGGCCAGCCCCGGAGTGCTAGCTAGCCCCGGAGCGCTAGCTAGCGCCGGCCAGCCCCAGAGCGCCAGCTAGCGCCGGCCAGCCCCGGAGCGCTAGCTAGCGCCGGCCAGCCCCGGAGCGCTAGCTAGCGCCGGCCAGCCCCGGAGCGCTAGCCAGCCCCGGAGCGCTAGCCAGCCCCGGAGCGCTAGCTAGCCCCGGCCAGCCCCGGAGCGCTAGCTAGCCCCGGCCAGCCCCGGAGCGCTAGCTAGCTAGCCCGCCCCGGCCAGCCCCGGAGCGCGCTCAGTAAACTAGTAAATACAGTAAAGGAAAAACTTATAACGGGCCATGTCTCAACAGACTAAGAAGTTATTTCAATGACATTTAATAACATTTTGTTTATCCTGAGGACCGAAAGTAAATGAAAATGTGAATAAATCTTAGCTGTCAGTGAACAATCCTGGTGGAAGCAGGTAAATGTCATTCTCTAAGCCTGCTAACCTCAGTTTTTGCAAATACCTCTCCCTCTGCTCGCCCTGTAAATGCCCTACGTCGCTGGATAGTGAAGGTGTTTTCTGCATCTCGCTCCTTTTTCTTTTATGTTTTTCGTTTGTCGCCTTCCTCGCATTCAAACTGATTCAAGCCGTGCCGTCCAAAATGGCAGCATCACATGACTTGGTCACGTGAGTGAAATACCTCAATATACCAAGTTTCAAGATATTATTTGTCACATTTTTCAAGTTCTGCTGCAGGAAACCAACCCTACCTCTTTACACTGACCTCAGCAGCCCATGGCATAAACCCACCGGACCTTTGGTCCAGGTGAGCTAAAAATGAAAATTTCTCATATTTCTTAGTATCAAAAGGCACATATACATTACTTAATCAACACACATACCAACTTTCAAGACCATACCACTCATAGTTTTCAAGTTCTGCTCCGGAAACAAAACTTACCCCAAGACTAACCTGAGAGACTAAGTCTGAAATTGTTTCTATAGAAACATGAAAAATTAAAATTTCTCAAATTTCTTAGTATGAAAAGGCACATCTACATCACCTTGTTAACATGTACACCAAGTTTCAAATCCGTATCCTGAGTAGTTTTGGATATATGCTCCGGAAATGAACGTTGCTCTTAGAACTAAGTCAAAATCCATTTTTTATGTAAAAATTAAAATTTTTTTTTTCAAAAATCCAAAATAGCAAAAGGCACCAGTTCATATGTTATTTGATATGTATACAAAGTTACATGAAGATATCTTCAGTAGTTTTCAAGATATGGTCCAGAAACAAAAATGTGACCAGACGGACAGAACCCGTTTCAATATCTCCCATCAAACTTCGTTTAGGTGGGGGATAATAAAGCAACTAGAAAGCATAGTATGATGCAATAAAGAAACTATAAAGCAGTATAATCTACAAATAAACAAACTATGATAAAGTCTAAAGCACTATACAAATAAACTATAAAGAACTACACTATATTATAAAGAACCTATAAAGCACGATATCATATATAGCCAAGTGATATATAAAGAAAGTCTAAAGCACTATATTATAATATAAAGAAACTATCTGCTTTGTCCCCGAGGATTAAGTCCAGGGAATGGGGGAGGTAACAAAGTACATCAACCGAAAGAAGAAGAAAAACAAAAAAATAGAGGGGAAATGGAAATATGTGAGTGAGTTTATTTATAAAACAAAAAAATAAAAGGGTCACAACAAAACGGAAAACAAAACCCAAAACCACTCCCTATGAAGTCAAGGTTGCGCACGTAGGCGCACTGCGACACCACTATTAACACACACACACAGCGTAATCACTGTTATCAGAAATCAGATTTCAGTTATCCACACAGCATAACTGCTGTAATCCGACAACACCAAAAAACACACACACAGAGTGAGCTCTGTAATACAGGGTTAAATTGTGCACACAAGCACGCACACTCGCAGCATCCACACTGCTGTCTGGCCAACGGCTCCGTCTGTAGGTTTCCCCAGGTCTTTTAAAACAGCCACTTCCGGTGAACAATTAAGCGCCGGTGCAGCTAACCACTCACAGCAACGGTGGAGGGTGGTACCTGGAGAGAGACATTAAAAAAACACACACCCAACACCACAGCCGTAACACCCCCTCCCATAAGAGCGAACGGGTAGTTTGCTAAAATACACATTGCATACAAATACAAATGACATTACATAACGACAATGTGTACACCATTCCATTTTTTTTTTTCAATTAGACCCTCTTACCCACAGGACAGTGCGTCAGCCACAACATTGTCTGTCCCTTTTTTATGCCTGGTTTCAATGTTGTAGCCTTGTGCCAGCAGAGCCCAATGCATCAACCGCTGGTTATGGTTGTACATCTGGGCCAAGAAGACAAGGGGGTTCATCTCATCTCATCTCATCTCATTATCTCTAGCTGCTTTATCCTGTTCTACAGGGTCACAGGCAAGCTGGAGCCTATCCCAGCTGACTACGGGCGAAAGGCGGGGTACACCCTGGACAAGTCGCCAGGTCATCACAGGGCTGACACATAGACACAGACAACCATTCACACTCACATTCACACCTACGGTCAATTTAGAGTCACCAGTTAACCTAACCTGCATGTCTTTGGACTGTGGGGGAAACCGGAGCACCTGGAGGAAACCCACGTGGACACGGGGAGAACATGCAAACTCCACACAGAAAGGCCCTCGCCAGCCACGGGGCTCGAACCCGGACCTTCTTGCTGTGAGGCAACAGCGCTAACCACTACACCACCGTGCCGCCCGACAAGGGGGTTATGATCAGTATATACAATTACTGGAGAAGAACTGGAGCCAACATACACTTCAAAGTGTTGAAGTGTTGGCGAATAGCATGGCTAAGTTTTCTTTTTCAGTAGTGGAGTAGTTCAGCTGATGATGTTTGAACCTGACCAAGAAGTAGCATACAGGATGGCAGACACCATCATCCCCATCCTGTAGTAATACAGCACTGGCACCAGAGGCACTTGCATCAACTTCTAGTTTGAAAGGAAGAGAGAAGTTAGGTGCAGCCAGGACTGGAGTGCTACTGAGGAGAGACTTAGCAGCATCAAAGGCATCTTGACAATCATCATTCCAATCAAAAGGAACAGCAGGACTACACAGTTTGGTGAGAGGCGCAACCACAACAGAGAAGTTTTTACAGAAACATCTGTAGTAGCCAATCATGCCAAGAAAACGACGGAGTTCACGTCTGGTAGTGGGAACTGGATAGGACAGCACAGCTGTGACTTTAGCATCTACTGGACGGACCTGCCCATGACCAACCTGTTTCCCCAGGTAAGTGACAGTGGCCTTAGCGAACTCACACTTGGTAAGATTAAGGGTTAACTGACAGTCAGCTGTATGGTAGATTTTCAAATTCTGAGTTTCTGTCTAACATAGAAACCCATTTGTCCTATCTTCCTAAGTGTCAGAGGGATGATGTTGTTACGCTCCTTCACTCCTACCCCACTTTGTTCAATGATGTGCCATCACGTACAAGTGTGTTACACCATGACATTGATGTCGGTACTGCTGTCCCCATTAAGCAGCATGCCTACTGCTGTCCTATAGAAAAGAGGGAAATAACGAAGGACGAGGTTAAGTATCTGTTGGAAAATTTATTCAGAAACAGTTCATTATACTATGAAGAAACTATAAAGCACCATGCGCCATAAATAAAGAAAATCTAAAGCATAACATTACACTATAAAGAAACTATAAAGCAGTACATTATACAATGAATAAACTATCAAGAACTCATTCTCATTATCTCTAGCTGCTTTATCCTTCTACAGGGTCGCAGGCAAGCTGGAGCCTATCCCAGCTGACTACGGGCAAAAGGCGGGGTACACCCTGGACAAGTCGCCAGGTCATCACAGGGCTGACATATAGACACAGACAACCATTCACACTCACACCTACGGTCAATTTAGAGTCACCAGTTAACCTAACCTGCATGTCTTTGGGCTATGGGGGAAACCGGAGCACCCGGAGGAAACCCACGCGGACACGGGGAGAACATGCAAACTCCACACAGAAAGGCCCTCGCCGGCCCCGGGGCTCGAACCCAGGACCTTCTTGCTGTGAGGCGACAGCGCTAACCACTACACCACCGTGCCGCCCCTATCAAGAACTATACTCTGTAAATATACTTTTAAAAAACATCGTCGTTTATCTTTAATACAACTCATTTAATAAATAACATGACTTCAATGTTATTTTTTTTTCTCCACATGATTCATTTATGTTTTTTTTTAACACATGAATCATAAACCATGGTTGTTGGGTTTTTTCTTGTTTGTTTGTTTGTTTGTTTGTTTTACACACTTAATTTTTTCATGTTAGTTTTTCATACAGTTAATTTATTTTGACTTTTGTACACAAAAGATTTCTTGCTTTTAATTTGAAATTTTCAAATGTGATTTATTTTCATGTCAGTTTGAGACAAGAATCATTTATTGGAAATCAAGTAAAATTTGTACGCATGATTAATGTATTTTCGCGTGTTTTTCTACATGGTTCATGTCGTTACTGTAGTCAGTCTTTCATGCTTCATTCACACACTCACGTCCTTCATTTTTCTCTCCTATTTCATATTTGTATCCCTCAGTGCCTCACGTGAACAAGGAAAGCCCACCATGTGATGCATGACGTAGTATTTTGAATTGCGTCATGGTGAAGCAGGAAAAAATAGCAGAGAATTTAAGGCCATGTGGCCCTAAATTCATTAATTGTTCTACAACCCCGATTCCAAAAAAGTTGGGACAAAGTACAAATTGTAAATAAAAACGGAATGCAATAATTTACAAATCTCAAAAACTGATATTGTATTCACAATAGAACATAGACAACATATCAAATGTCGAAAGTGAGACATTTTGAAATTTCATGCCAAATATTGGCTCATTTGAAATTTCATAATAGCGACACATCTCAAAAAAGTTGGGACAGGGGCAATAAGAGGCTGAAAAAGTTAAAGGTACAAAAAAGGAACAGCTGGAGGACCAAATTGCAACTCATTAGGTCAATTGGCAATAGGTCATTAACATGACTGGGTATAAAAAGAGCATCTTGGAGTGGCAGCGGCTCTCAGAAGTTAGATGGGAAGAGGATCACTAATCCCCTAATTCTGCCCCGACAAATAGTGGAGCAATATCAGAAAAGAGTTCGACAGTGTAAAATTGCAAAGAGTTTGAACATATCACCATCTACAGTGCATAATATCATCAAAAGATTCAGAAAATCTGGAAGAATCTCTGTGCGTAAGGGTCAAGGCCGGAAAACCATACTGGGTGCCCGTGATCTTCGGGCCCTTAGACGGCACTGCATCAGGTACAGGCATGCTTCTGTATTGGAAATCACAAAATGGGCTCAGGAATATTTCCAGAGAACATTATCTGTGAACACAATTCACCGTGCCATCCGCCGTTGCCAGCTAAAACTCTATAGTTCAAAGAAGAAGCCGTATCTAAATATGATCCAGAAGCGCAGACATCTTCTCTGGGCCAAGGCTCATTTAAAATGGACTGTGGCAAAGTGGAAAACTGTTCTGTGGTCAGACGAATCAAAATTTGAAGTTCTTTATGGAAATCAGGGACGCTGTGTCATTCAGACTAAAGAGGAGAAGGACGACCCAAGTTGTTCTCAGCGCTCAGTTCAGAAGCCTGCATCTCTGATGGTATGGGGTTGCATTAGTGCATGTGGCATGGGCAGCTTACACATCTGGAAAGACCCCATCAATGCTGAAAGGTATATCCAGGTTCTAGAGCAACATATGCTCCCATCCAGACGACGTCTCTTTCAGGGAAGACCTTGCATTTTCCAACATGACAATGCCAAACCACATACTGCATCAATTACAGCATCATGGCTGTGTAGAAGAAGGGTCCAGGTACTGAACTGGCCAGCCTGCAGTCCAGATCTTTCACCCATAGAAAACATTTGTCGCATCATAAAACGGAAGATACGACAAAAAAGACCTAAGACAGCTGAGCAACTAGAATCCTACATTAGACAAGAATGAGTTAACATTCCTATCCCTAAACTTGAGCAACTTGTCTCCTCAGTCCCCAGACGTTTACAGACTGTTGTAAAGAGAAAAGGGGATGTCTCACAGTGGTAAACATGGCCTTGTCCCAACTTTTTTGAGATGTGGTGTTGTCATGAAATTTAAAATCACCTAATTGTTCTCTTTAAATGATACATTTTCTCAGTTTAAACATTTGATGTGTCATCTATGTTCTATTCTGAATAAAATATGGAATTTTGAAACTTCCACATCATTGCATTCTGTTTTTATTTACAATTTGTACTTTGTCCCAACTTTTTTGGAATCAGGGTTGTATTAAAAAAAAAAAACAATGAATAAAATTGGAAGTCAGTGATTCAAATTCAGTAGCTTTCAGTCCGCTAAACAAAAATAATTGAGTGTCGGGAAAATTCTTTTTATGACGTAAACTTGAAAAATCTGAAACACAGTCTAGCTTTAATATCTTAATGTCACCTGGTCTCAATTTCTGTTGCAACATGCAGACAGAAGTCACAGTTTGAGATCAAAATCATGAATCCATGGTATTCAGTACTCAAGTCCTTCACCTTCCAAATAAAGACACTTGGGGTCAAAGGTCATTTCTGATGTTATGGGGTTTTTTTTGGGGGGGTTGGGGGGTTGTTTGTTTGTTTTTTTAGACTAGTGCTGTCTTTATCATACACAGTACATCTTCAGTTTCAGTTCATGACTCTGTTTTCATGTTATTTTTTACATGATTCATTAATTTTCATATTATTTTATGACAATATTTATTTATTATCATGTATTTTCAAGTATCATTTCTTTTCACACAATTCATTAATTTTCATATGTTCGTCACATATTAGTCACATACAGTGGTGTTTGAAAGTTTGTGAACCCTTTAGAATTTTCTATATTTCTGCATAAATATGACCTAAAACATCATCAGATTTTCACACAAGTCCTAAAAGGAGAAAAAGAGAACCCAGTTAAACAAATGAGACAAAAATATTATACTTGATCATTTATTTATTGAGGAAAATGATCCAATATTACATATCTGTGAGTGGCAAAAGTATGTGAACCTTTGCTGTCAGTATCTGGCGTGACCCCCTTGTGCAGCAATAACTGCAACAAAACATTTCCGATAACTGTTGATCATTCCCTATTCTTCTTTAACCATTCTTTGGTAGAACGACTTGTGTGCTTAGGCTCGTTGTCTTGCTGCATGACCCACCTTCTCTTGAGATTCAGTTCATGGACAGATGTCCTGACATGTTCCATTAGAATTCTCTGGTATAATTCAGAATTCATTGTTCCATCAATGATGGCAAGCCGTCCTGGCCCAGATGCAGCAAAACAGGCCCAAACCATGATACTACCACCACCATGTTTCACAGATGGGATAAGGTTCTTATGCTGGAATGTAGTGTTTTCCTTTCTCCAAATATAACGCTTCTCATTTAAACCAAAAAGTTCTATTTTGGTCTCATCCATCCACAAAACATTTTTCCAATAGACCCTTCCCACTGACGTCACCAGAAACCGGAAGTAAACAGACCCTGTGCCATATTGGAAGACCAACAAACTCGTGATCAGGGGGAAATAACGGCAGCGTGCGGAATTTAAACCCACGAGGCACTTGATTCATCATAAACCTACAATGGTAAACTTTTGTGCTGTGTTAGGGTGTTCCAACAAAGCTGATGGGAAAGGTGAAAAGAAGTCGTTCTTCAGAATACCAGCTGTGATTGAGACACAAGGGGAGCAAACTAAGGAGCTTTCTGCCAGGAGACAGAGAATAAGTGCATTACTGAGTGTCTGTGAGCAAAGAAGAGCCTGAACGTTGCAACCTCCCTACTGGCTGTTTATTGGCTGTTTGTAAAAATGTATCAATTGTTGCCCTTCATCGCGGACTCGAGAGACGAGACCTGACGAGTTAGTTCGTTGGTAGCAGAACAAAATGTCTGGACACAAATCGGGTTTTCAGAAAAGGAAAGAAAATAAACGCAGGGTCGAAAATACAAAAAAGGAGGCAGAAAATGCAAAACAAGTTTTAAGGTAGGACAAATGGTTACTTTTCTGAGGCAGCCCGCCGTGGCTGCAGGCTTTCAGTTGTGTCATTGAATGGTTACTTTTCTGAGGCAGCCCGCCGTGGCTGCCTGCAGGCTTATTTATTATAGCCCATTTAGTTAAAATAGTTGATCTAAAATGTTTATAGTTATAGTTATGTGATGGTTGTCCTCAGTGTTCGAACTATGCCGATATTTTCGGGGGGTCCCTTTTTTTCCCTGGGGGGTGCTTGCGCTTGTCTCGGAGCGCGGCTCTCCAAACACATGAGAAGCCTATCTTACGCACACATCACGTGAACTCCACACCTCCACACATGCATCGCATCTGAAGTCATAACTCATCAGGGGAAATCGTGTCCGCATTGGCATGTTCAAAAAACAACCTCGCGTCAACAATGATACCACACGCAAGAAAAAAAACAGTCAGGCTACTCAACAACCAACCTGGCAGCAGCAGTCGTTGTCATATCGGTTTATTTTATCTTTGATGTAAACACAACACTTCGGATATGCAAATGCTTCCCGTTACACACGATTGCTATGTCAATAAACATCATTTTGCCAATATTTTAGAGACCCCTCAACATTTCCCAAATCATGTTTTCAAGGGATCTCATGTCTGTTTCAGGGGATCTCGGATCCCTCAAGTACCCCCGCAGTTCGAACACTGGTTGTCCTGATTTAGACTGGTGTGTTTTGTTTTGGTTTTTTTTTTTTTTTTTGGGGGGGGGGGGGGGGGGGGGTTGCGCGATGTTGCACCCGGGTCCAGATTAGGGCAGAACCGGCCCTGGCTACATTTCAGGTGTAGTTTGTTTTATGTATGTATGTACTTGCATAGATGTGTACTTGGTCTTCCAATATGGCGACTACCGAAATCTCGCGGCGCGGTGACGTCATGCGGGATCCCTCTATAGCCTTCTGGCTTGTCCACATGATCTTTAGCAAACTGCAGATGAGCAGCAATGTTCTTTTTGGAGAGCAGTGGCTTTCTCCTTGCAACCCTGCCATGCACACCATTGTTGTTCAGTGTTCTCCTGATGGTGGACTCATGAACATTAACATTAGCCAATGTGAGAGAGCCCTTCAGTTGCTTTGAAGTTACCCTGTGGTCCTTTGTGACCTCGCCAACTATTACACGCCTTGCTCTTGGAGTGATCTTTGTTGGTCGACCACTCCTGGGGAGGATAACAACGGTCTTGAATTTCCTCTATTTGTACACAATCTGTCTGACTGTGGATTGGTGGAGTCCAAACACTTTAGAGAGGGTTTTGTAACCTTTTCCAGCCTGATGAGCATCAACAACGCATTTTCTGAGGTCCTCAGAAATCTCCTTTGTTCGTGCCATGATGCGCTTCCACAAACATATGTTGTGAAGCTCAGACTTTGATAGACCCCTGTTCTTTAAATAAAACAGGGTGCCCACTCACACCTGATTGTCATCCCATTGATTTGAAAACACCTGACTCTAATTTCACCTTCAAATTAACTGCTAATCCTAGAGGTTCACATACTTTTGCCACTCACAGGTATGTAATATTGGATCATTTTCCTCAATAAATAAATTACCAAGTAAAATATTTTTGTCTCATTTGTTTAACTGGGTTCTCTTTATCTCCTTTTAGGACTTGTGTGAAAATCTGATGATGTTTTAGGTCATATTTATGCAGAAATATAGAAAATTCTAAAGGGTTCACAAACTTTCAAGCACCACTGTAATCCCAGGTGAAAAACACATGTTCACTTGTGAAATGCATGTGACGGAAATACTATGTTTACGTGACAGCTGTTACGTAATAACAGTCTGGAAGTTAAATACAGTATGTCAAGATTCGACTTCAGTTTCCTTTCGATATCAAAGAAAAGGCTGAGAGGAAGCATTTGATTTACTGTTCGCAGTCATAATCATATAATCATAGTCATGCAAATTTGTGAAATGTGTTTGAAAAATTGTTGTTCTTGTAGTTCCTTCTGGAAAGGTCTGGAAAGCCAAATAAAAAAAACAATGGAGATAATGTCTGTTAACGGCAGATAGTTGGCTTTTTCTAGTAAGCATCTCTAAGCGAATGGCCCTATCATCTAAACAAGACAGCAGGCACAGCCACCTGGTGTGCTTGGCACCCCACCATCCTCATATTGGAAACTTTATTAAAAAAGAGTCTCACAACTGCCAGCCTGCGATAGCCATCATGCTTTGAATATTTAGACATCAGTAAAAATAAAAAAATAAAAAACACTGATCATGATTCAGCTTACTTTACAGGGAACACATGATTATTGCCTGATTGATCTGATTTACATTTTATATGCTAATTATATTGATAAGTAGCATTTTTTGTGTGTGAAACAACTATACTGTCAGAAATAGGGGTACAGTTGGAGTCCATTTCTGTCCCCTAAGGTACAATCTACACTAACATACCCCATAAGGTCTCATTATTACACCAAGTTAACTCTGTGTGCCATTTTAGAGCCAAGTAGTTACATATTTGTTCCCAAGCAGTATATAGAAGGTATATATAAATAAGTACTTTAGAGGGTCCTGCCCCAGTGACAAGCCATTATACTGCTAAAGGTACAATAATGTACTTTATTTCCTGAGTGTACATATGAAAAAAAAATCCATAAATACATTTAACAGTTATTCCACGAAATCAAGTCGTACATGAGCTGATAGCCGATGAGGTGTGTAGCACCAAGTCGGCTATAAACCATGTACAGTGAGATTGAGTGGAATAACTTCTATTTCATTTCTCCTGACCACCAGAGGCTGTGCTTTAAGCACCTGAATGTCCATCACATGCGCATGCAGTTCGAGTGTGTGTATACCAACAAGGTCGCTTGCGACAGGGGGTGACGTATGTCACTGCACCGGTACTTAAGGTGCGTTCACCCCGGAAGCGTCCTCTTGCATCTTCTCGTGCAGAGCAGATTATTCGAGTAGTACTATTTTCTAAGAGCAATCGCTGGAGTCTTGCAAACCCTTAACAGGTTGGAGCTGCGTTTTTTTTCGCCGTCTTAAAGACTGCGATTTGCCATTTGCTTAAGGTAAGAACCCGTTTATGAGTAAGTTCGCTGACTTTGGCAGCTAGCAACTTCCAATTATAAATTTCAGTTTTACCGCGATCATAGGGGTGTTTTCTCGCCTTGTAGCGATCTAATAAGTATCGTTTTGTTGCAAGTATGACACTTATTTGGTGCTTGTGTGCGCTTCTGATTCGCACGGTAGCTTGTTTACTTCAGCTAATTGCTGAGTGAAGTTCGCTCTGACTTCAGCAACTAGCAACTTCTAATTATAAATTTCAGTTTCACTGTGATCATAGGGGTGTTTTCTCGCCTTGTAGCGATCTAATAAGTAGCGTTTTGTTGCAAGTATGACACTTATTTGGTGCTTGTGTGCGCTTCTGATTCGCACTGTAGCTTGTTTACTTCAGCTGATAGCTGAGTGAGTTCGCTCTGACTTCGGCAGATAGCAACTGCTAACTATAAGTTTCAGTTTCACCGCGATCATAGGGGTGTTCTCTCGCCTTGTAGCGATCTAATAAGTATCGTTTTGTTGCAAGTATGATACTTAATTGGTGCTTGTGTGCTCTTCTGATTCGCACTGCAGCTTGTTTACTTCAGCTGATAGCTGAGTGAGTTCGCTCTGACTTCGGCAGATAGCAACTGCTAACTATAAGTTTCAGTTTCACTGCAATCATAGGGGTGTCCTCTCGCCTTGTAGCGATTTAATAAGTATCGTTTTGTTGCAAGTATGATACTTAATTAGTGCTTGTGTGCACTTCTGATTCGCACTGTAGCGTGTTTACTTCAGCTGATTGATGATTACCTAAACACGGCTGGGTGAGCGTGTTCGCTCCTGACTCTGCCGCGGATATTTCATTTGGTTGTTTGGCTCTGTATTGGTACTTCGACACTGCTTGTTTACAGTCACCTAATCCATATTTAGGTAAGTAGAATAAACAGTGGTCATGTTTATGTGCTGATTGTCTCAAACCTTTAAGGTAAGTAAAGTATTTTCAACTAAACCGGTTATGAGTGAGTCCACTCGGACTTCGGCAGCCAGCAACCTCTAATTATAAGTTTCAGTTTCACCGCGAGCACATGGGTATTTTCTCGCCTTGTAGCTTGTTTATTTCAGCTTTGATTGCTGATTACCTGAACGCGGTTGGGTGAGTATGTTTGCCTGACTCCACCGCGGATATTCGTTTTGTTTGCTTGACGCACTGCTAGGCTTGCTCAGCTGGAAAGCAGTTTGGGCTCTCGACTGCCCCCAGCACCGAGCGACTATGCTCTGCCTCCTAAGTCTAGGAAGCACCCTAAGCAGCCGTCACGGGAGGCTCCCTGTAGGCCCAAGTACCAGAAGGTGGACCCCTTGGCACAACAAGTGGGCACCTTGGCTCTTTTTGTATTGTATTGATTTATTTCGCAATAAAAACATAACATGTAAACATAATATAAATATTACGGAGGATAACACAAAAGTAAAAATACTTTTTTCCATTGTGGTCCTTCAGAGCTTGCTGAGATTAAGGCTTTGCTCTATAACCTACAACCGTCTGAAGCACAGCCTGCTGATGCTCTCGCCTCTGCTGCTTCATTTACTCCTCCTGAGCCACAGCCTCCGGTGCTGTCCCCGGCCGCGGAGCTTCAAGAGGAGGACGTGCTTTCCACTATGGTCAAGCCCACGATAAAAATGGCACCTGGGGTTGGACACGGCACCATCTGAAGTACGGATGCAGAGTGCCTTTTTTAGACTCCCCCTCTGCTGTTTTCACTGTTCCACCTTCAGCCCCCTTTATTGAGGAGCTGTAGAGATACAGGATGCGTCCAGTCAGGGTCTGGTCAGCATGGAGGCGTTGAGACCCGACACTCGCTGTCCACGGCCACAGTGTCGTTTGACCGATGACTTCATCAGGAAGAGCTATGATGCTGCAGCACGGGCTGCACGCATAGGCAATTCGTTATCTCACCTGATCCTGGCCCAGTCTCAGGCTCTTCAGTCTTCTGGAGCAGACCCATCACTGCAAAGCCTAAGTGAGGCTTCGCTGCAGGCATTTGCTTTCATGTCCAGGGAGCCGGGCAGACTAATGTCGTCTTTAACTCTCGCCAGGCATCAGGTATGGTTGGCTCAGTCACCACTCTCAGATCCCTGCAGGAGGGCCCTCCGCACTCTCCCAATGATTCCGGGACAGCTCTTTGGTGCCGCCGCACAGGCACGTCGGGGTACAATTCCCACTCCCCCCCATAGGGGGCGTGGAGGCAGACGTTGACTACTCCACTCCGGCGGTCAGACACTTCACCAGTCAACAACTTGCCTACTGGGAAGTGGTAACATCGGACCCCTGGGTTATATCCACCCTCTCTCAGGGTTACAGCATACAATTCAGATGACAACCGCCAAGATTTCAAGGGGTCAAAATGAAAGCTCTGGCAGTACGCCAGGAGGTCTTGACCCTCCTGGAAAAGGGGGCCATTGAGCCATTAGATCCACCTTCACAAAACAGTGGGTTTTATTCCACCTATTTCATCATCCCCCCCAAAAAAAAGGGGGTGGACTTCGCCCCATACTGGATCTGAGACATTTGAACGACCATCTCAAGGTCTTCAAATTCCGTATGCTGCGCACATCCGATATCTTAAACAGCATCAGACGGGACGATTGGTTCACAACCATCGATCTGAAGGATGCATACTTCCCAGAATCTTTATGAGATTCGTCGCGGCAGCACTGTCCCTACTTCAGAGCAGGGGAATGCGTATCCTCCCCCTACCTGGATGACTGGTTGATTGGTTCTCAGTCAAGGGTAGACGCGCTCAGCGACCCAGCCGTGCTGGTTTCTCACATCACCAAACTTGGGCTCAGGGTGAACCATGCCAAGAGCTCCCTTACACCCAGCCAGAAGACTGTTTTTCTTGGCCTTCAGCTGGATTCTCAGCTGTTGAAGGCAACCCTGTCTTAGCGACGGGTGAGCGATATTGTCCGACGGCTACATTGCTTCAGGAAGGGACGAACCCTGACCTTCAGGTCTTTCCAGACACTACTAGGTATACTCACCGCAGCCTCGTCGGTAGTTCCGTTGGGCCGCCTCACTCTCAGGCCTCTACGAATCTGGATGAACAGCCTTGGGTTACATCCACAACATCACAGGCACAGACCAGTCAGAATCACGGCCAGTTACTCCTCATGTCTACGTCCATACCCTCTCGCAGAGAAGTAGTCGCCACCGATGCATCACTAATCGGCTGGGGCACAGTGTGGCAGTGCAGGACTGCCCGGGGCGTATGGGCCCCACAACAGCAGGGACAACACATCAATGTGTTAGAGCTGCAGGCTGTTTTCCTCGCCCTGAAACATTTCCGTCCGGTTTTAGCGGGTCGGCAGGTCCTTATAAAGACTGACAATACATCTGTGGTCTATCATATAAACCACCAGGGTGACACCAGGTCACTACCTTCCCTGAAAGCTCACTCGGCACCTACTGACATGGGCTTACCCTCGTCTGGTGAGCCTGAGGGCAATGCATTCACCAGGAGTGAGGAACACTGCTGCGGATCTTCTGTCACAACAGAACCCCGATCCGGGGGAGTGGAAGCTGCACCCGGAAGTGGTGCAGAGTATTTGGCTGCAATACGGCAGGACAGAGGTGGACCTTTTCGCCTCCCAGGCCATGACACATTGTCCCCTGTGGTTTACACTGAAAGAAACGTCAAGCCCCTTGGGCCAAGACGCACTGGCACACGAGTGGCCACAGCAGCTCCTATATGCTTTCCCACCACTCCTGCTAATTCTGCCCACTCTCAAGAGGATCCTCAAGGAGGGTCACAGGGTGCTGTTGATAGCCCCCTATTGGCCGGGGAGAGTCTGGTTCCCTACCCTGTACGGGTTGCTGCACAAGGAGCCTTGGTGTCTCCCTACACGGATGGACCTCCTCTCACAGATGGAAGGTCAAATTTGGCATCCGAACCCAGTACGGTTGCAGCTGTGGGTGTGGCCTCTGAAGGGCCCAACCCACTGCTAGCAGAATGTGAGTCGACCGTTGTGCGGACCATCCAGTGTTCCCGCGCACCTTCCACCAATGCGCTCTATGCCAATAGGTGGAAGCTCTTTGTAAGTTGGTGCCAAGCACGCCATCAGGAACCGGCATGTTGCCCGATACCGGGGATTCTCAGCTTTTTACAGTCTCATCTGGACAAGGGCCTTGCACCCTCCACCATCAAGGTGTATGTAGTGGCTATATCCGCAATGCACAACAGGGTAGACGGGCTGACTGTGGGATCCCACACACGGGTGAGCCACTTTCTTAAAGGTGCTCAGAGCATAAGACCCCCTCAACACAGTCCAAGACCAGCTTGGGACTTGCCTCTGGTTTTAAGTGCACTGTGTAAACCTCCATTTGAGCCCCTACAGGGGACAGAGCTCAAGTGGCTATCTTTAAAGACAGCCGACGTCATAGCTAAAAGGAATGCTAAGAGAGCGGGTGAACTACACGCCCTGTCTATCGGCCGGGAGTGCTTACAATGGAGCCTGATGGCACGGGTGTAACATTGTGGCCTAATCCTTCGTTTATGCCCAAGAACTTCTCCTCCTCTTCATACACCAATCAGCCCCTCAGCCTGGAAGCCTTCAGACCACCACCTGAGGAGAATGAGCAGAGCCAAGGTCACGTCCTTCTTTGCCCAGTTCGAGCACGGAGGGCATACATTGAAGCGACTGCTGCATTTCGGCAGTCGGATGCACTGTTTGTGGGCACACTGGACATAGGCACGGCCACGCGCTGTCCAAACAGACTGTCGAACTGGACCATGGAGGCCATTAGCAGCAGCCTCCCGGTCCCTCCCCACATCCAAGGCCACTCCACTCGGAATGTGGCTGCATCATGGGCGGCTCTACGTGGAGTTCCACTCTCTGATATCTGCGCCGCTGCCTCATGGGTCTCAACTTGCACGTTTGCAAGGTTTTATAGGGCTAATGTGGCCATGCACAATCCACTGGCCACAGCCACCCTTTTCAGCCATTCGTAGGGTAAATAGGTCTTCCTCGTGACCCTGTTGGTATTAGTCATCCGGGTGCTTAAAGCACCGCCTCTGGCGGTCAGGAGAAATGAAATAGAATGATGGTTACGTATGTAACCGCAGTTCTATGAATTTCGGATGACTGCCAGAACTTGGCCATCACTCGGAAGGCTGACAAGAAGACTGCCAAGAGAACGCTTCCGGGGTGAACGCACCTTAAGTACCGGTGCAGTGACATACGTCACCCCCTGTCGCAAGCAACCTTGTTGGTATACACACACTCGAACTGCATGCGCATGTGATGGACATCCGGGTGCTTAAAGCACCGCCTCTGGCGGTCATCCGAAATTCATAGAACCGTGGTTACATACATAACCATCGTTTTATTCTATCCACATTCACTAGATTTTGAGAAACAGAGCCTCATCTCATCTCATTATCTCTAGCTGCTTTATCCTGTTCTACAGGGTCGCAGGCAAGCTGGAGCCTATCCCAGCTGACTACGGGCGAAAGGCGGGGTACACCCTGGACAAGTCGCCAGGTCATCACAGGGCTGACACATAGACACAGACAACCATTCACACTCACATTCACACCTACGGTCAATTTAGAGTCACCAGTTAACCTAACCTGCATGTCTTTGGACTGTGGGGGAAACCGGAGCACCCGGAGGAAACCCACGCGGACACGGGGAGAACATGCAAACTCCACACAGAAAGGCCCTCGCCAGCCACGGGGCTCAAACCTGGACCTTCTTGCTGTGAGGCGACAGTGCTAACCACTACACCACCGTGCCGCCAGAAACAGAGCCTTTTTATTTTTATTTTTTGCAAATTCGATAAATAAAAACTTGATACAAAGCATTCGACAAAATCATTTCCGATTAGAATGTAAATAAACCGGTGAAATGACAGTATCAATTTGTGAAAAATGCGAACATAATAATTCTTTAAAAATGAAAGATACATTCTTACCATCAAATACTTTTCTTCCATATTTTTTTTTTAATTTTGTGGGGGTTTTGTTTTCGAGTAGAGTTTTTATTTCATTCTCCGTTGGTTCAGCAACCTTTACAAAAAAGAAGTTTATTCAAGTGTGCGTCTCGTACACTTCTTTTAAACTAAAAATAAGAGAGTATGCTTTCAGTTTACTTTTTATTTACTTATCAGAGATATACTTCATAAAGTTATACATAAGTATATTTGGCTAAAACTGAAAAGTATATAGAAAAGTCTGAGTATATTAAGCTTATACTTAAACTTTTGATCAAGATAGACTTAACAAAAGTGTAATAAAGTATTAAAATATTTGTGCCTTATGTTTAAAGCTCATAGTCAATGGCTTTAATTTTATGCACATTTGAAACTTTATATGTTAAAAAACCCTCTGTAATTTTCTTCTGGTCCCAAGAAGTATTGTTAATAAGTAATAATTAAAATAAGTTAGCGCGGATGGCTGCGAATTTCTGTTTGGCGATTTTCGTGACCACTTGGCGCGTGACGTCATTCCAGACAAACAAACCGCTTGAGCTGAGTCCACTTCCGTTTACTTGCATTGCCGTTCGGCTTGAGTGCAGACGTGTGTTCGGGAATTTCTAAAGAAAAACCATGCCTTATGCATGCAGTGAACTGTAACAATGGGACCGGTTCAGGAAGAAGTTTTTACCTTTTTCCGAAAGACAAGAAGAGGCGGAGAGAGTGGAATGTGCGCGTGAAGCGAGAGGGTTGGCTTTTCTGAAAGGGAAGAAGAGGCGGAGCGAGTGGGTCGGCTTTTTCCGAAAGAGGAGAAGAGGCGGAGCGAGTGGATTGTGCACGTCAAGCGAGAGGGTTGGCTTTTTCTGGAAGAGGAGATGAGGCGGAGAGAGTGGATTGTGCATGTGAAGTGAGAGGGTTGGCAGGTGGGTAAATACGCCACTCTGTGCTCCGATCACTTCGATGACGATTCATTTTTGAAGAATCCCCATCTGCTGGAGAGTTTAGGTGTCAGTGTCGGACAGAGAAGGCTCAAACGTGGCGCTGTTCCGACAAAATTTGAGCACAAACTCAAGCAGTCAAAGAAGAAATGGACCAGCAACGCTCAAGCAAAAAGGAGAAGATTGGAAGTAAACATTTTTACCTTTTTCATTTAAATGCTCAGTCGTTGAAAAAAAAATTGATAGACGAGATGAGATGTCAGGCCCGATATATTGACACCGGGAAATTCCGCAGATGGCAGGCTAATGTGGTCTACCGGCACACTGTCAAGTAATCGTTACCTATAGTCACTATGGCTTCGCAACGGCCATAGGTTCATACATATATGGTTTCACTTCTTGATATTCAATTTGGAGAGTTCCTACTTCAAAATTGCTGTCGCTTTCAGACATTTTACACAACCTCTTACAACCAAAGTCTGTACACGTGTGCTCGGTTTGCAAGTAAACACAGAATTGCTCCCAGTCTGTTTGCCTTGAATGATGTCACGACGACTGCCCCCTGGCGGTAAAAGTGTGTGTAAGTGAGACGTAAACAAACCTTCGGAACTTGCGCAAACCAGTATGTTTTAACCATTTTATTCAATTTTAGGGTGCAAATTAGACACCAGGAAGATTGAATTCACTTTTTGGGTCGTTCTTCTAGAAAATAAAGTTGATATTCTACGTTCCACCTCCGACTCTTGCCTATGACCTTTAAGTGTCCTTGCCCTGTAGTTGTGCTTATCGTTTTGATAGTAGCCTATAAAATACTTTTTTTTCCACACATATTGGCTTCTTTGTGATATATGGCAGCATGTTTTAAATCCCATGTTTTAAACCTTCATGTACCATAAGTTTGTGGTCAGCTCTGGGGTGGAATAGCTTAAGAGTAAACAGTGTTATCTTTTATGTATTTAGTGTTATTAACCCACAAAGAGACAGATAAATATTTCTCTTATTTTATTTGCCAACAAATTTGAAAACAAAGGTGAGAACATTGTGACAGACTTGAATCATACTGGCTGTTGTTATACACCATCACCAAAATAGATCTGATTTTTTTTTACAATTTCATCAAAAAACAAGTCAAATTTCGTCAAAGGTGTTGTTGTTGTTGTTGTTGTTGTTGTTTTTTTATTTCTCCTGAGTGGGATTTTTTTTTTTCTTTCGAGCTTGGATGTCGATTTCAGTTGTCATTGCCATGTTTTTATACTTTGGCATTTAATACAATGTTGCTTTAAATTTTGGTTTTTAAAGAAAATGAATATGTTCTTAATCCTGAGTATCTGTTATTTTGTGAATGCTTACCTTTATAACATCATTGTAACTTAAGGTACAAAACACTTAAGTTGTCTACTGGTAGTGTGCATGAGGTCAGGGTTATGGGGCTAGAAAACTAATAGTATACCTAGAAGGGTAATTGCAGTATCAAAACTAAAAAGTGGACTAGATGTACTGTATATAACCAGTAACTAACAGTATATTTCCAGTATGCTGGAAAGTATACTTTTATAAACTACAAAGTACAACCCCGATTCCAAAAAAGTTGGGACAAAGTACAAATTGTAAATAAAAACGGAATGCAATGATGTGGAAGTTTCAAAATACCATATTTTATTCAGAAAAGAACATATATGACATATCAAATGTTTAAACTGAGGAAATGTATCATATAAGAGAAAAATTAGGTGATTTTAAATTTCATGACAACAACACATCTCAAAAAAGTTGGGACAAGGCCATGTTTACCACTGTGAGACATCCCCTTTTCTCTTTACAACAGTCTGTAAACGTCTGGGGACTGAGGAGACAAATTGCTCAAGTTTAGGGACAGGAATGTTAACCCATTCTTGTCTAATGTAGGATTCTAGTTGCTCAACTGGCTTAGGTCTTTTCTGTCGTATTGATGTACCAAATGTTTTCTATGGGTGAAAGATCTGGACTGCAGGCTGGCCAGTTCAGTACCCGGACCCTTCTTCTACACAGCCACGATGCTGTAATTGATGCAGTATGTGGTTTGGCATTGTCATGTTGGAAAATGCAAGGTCTTCCCTGAAAGAGACATCGTCTGGATGGGAGCATATGTTGCTCTAGTACCTGGATATACCTTTCGGCATTGATGGTGTCTTTCCAGATGTGTAAGCTGCCCATGCCACACGCACTAATGCAACCCCATACCATCAGAGATGCAGGCTTCTGAACTGAGCGCTGATAACATCTTGGGTCGTCCTTCTCCTCTTTAGTCCGAATGGCACGGCGTCCCTGATTTCCATAAAGAACTTCAAATTTTGATTCGTCTGACCACAGAACAGTTTTCCACTTTGCCACAGTCCATTTTAAATGAGCCTTGGCCCAGAGAAGATGTCTGCGCTTCTGGATCATGTTTAGATATGGCTTCTTCTTTGAACTATAGAGTTTTAGCTGGCAACGGTGGATGGCACGGTGAATTGTGTTCACAGATAATGTTCTCTGGAAATATTCCTGAGCCCATTTTGTGATTTCCAATACAGAAGCATGCCTGTATGTGATGCAGTGCCGTCTAAAGGCCCGAAGATCACAGGCACTCAGTATGGTTTTCCGGCCTTGACCCTTACGCACAGAGGTTCTTCCAGATTCTCTGAATCTTTTGATGATATTATGCACTGTAGATGATGATATGTTCAAACTCTTTGCAATTTTACACTGTCGAACTCCTTTCTGATATTGCTCCACTATTTGTCAGCACAGAATTAGGGGGATTGGTGATCCTCTTCCCATCTTTACTTCTGAGAGCCGCTGCCACTCAAAGATGCTCTTTTTATACCCAGTCATGTTAATGACCTATTGCCAATTGACCTGATGAGTTGCAATTTGGTCCTCCAGCTGTTCCTTTTTTGTACCTGTAACTTTTCCAGCCTCTTATTGCCCCTGTCCCAACTTTTTTGAGATGTGTTGCTGTCATGAAATTTCAAATGAGCCGATATTTGGCATGAAATTTCAAAATGTCTCACTTTCGACATTTGATATGTTGTCTATGTTCTATTGGGAATACAATATCAGTTTTTGAGATTTGTAAATTATTGCATTCCGTTTTTATTTACAATTTGTACTTTGTCCCAACTTTTTTGGAATTGGGGTTGTAGACTAGAAGTGTGTAACGAGTAAACCAATAGTATATTTCCAGTATACTACAAAGTATGCTTTAGTAAACTAAAAAGTGGACTAGAAGTATAAAACAAGTAAACTCATAGTATATTTCCAGTATACTATGAAGTATGCTTTTGTAAACTAAAGAGTGGACTACAAGTATAGAACTAGTAAACTATTAGCATATAAGTTTACTCGTGGTATACACTACCGTTCAAAAGTTTGGCGTCACCCAGACAATTTTGTGTTTTCCATGAAAAGTCACACTTTTATTTACCACCATAAGTTGTAAAATGAATAGAAAATATAGTCAAGACATTTTTCTGGCCATTTTGAGCATTTAATCGACCCCACAAATGTGATGCTCCAGAAACTCAATCTGCTCAAAGAAAGGTCAGTTTTATAGCTTCTCTCAGGCCAAGTTTACATTAGACCGTATCTGTCTCGTTTTCTTCGCGGATGCACTGTCCGTTTACATTAAAACGCCTGGAAACGCCGGGAAACGGGAATCCGCCAGCGTCCACGTATTCAATCTAGATCGTGTCTGGTCCGGTGCTGTGTAAACATTGAGAATACGCGGATACGCTGTGCTGAGCTCTAGCTGGCGTCGTCATTGGACAACGTCACTGTGACATCCACCTTCCTGATTCGCTGGCGTTGGTCATGTGACGCGACTGCTGAAAAACGGCGCGGACTTCCGCCTTGTATCACCTTTCATTAAAGAGTATAAAAGTTTGAAAATACTGCAAATACTGATGCAAATACTGCCCATTGTGTAGTTATGATTGTCTTTAGGCTTGCCATCCTTCCACTTGCAAGTGGTAAGTGATATGCACTGGGATCACACACACAGCGGCTCAGTCCCGAATCACTGCTTGTGCACTTCACTCGCGCGCTCTGTGAGCTGCGCAGGGCCGGAGTGCGCACCCTCCAGAGGGCACTCGCTGTTCAGGGCGGAGTGATTTGGAGCGCAGGATGCCTGCGGAGCCGAGCGTATCCGTGTATTGGTGTTGCTGTGTGCACGCGAATCGTGTATTGGTGTTGCTGTGTGCACACTAATCGTTTTAAAAACGTTAAGCTGATGATCCGCTGATACGGTCTACTGTAAACCCCACCTAAAGAGCTAAACTGTTGTCAGCTGTGCTAACATGATTGTACAAGGGTTTTCTAATCATCCATTAGCCTTCTGAGGCAATGAGCAAACACATTGTACCATTAGAACACTGGAGTGAGAGTTGCTGGAAATGGGCCTCTATACACCTATGGAGATATTGCACCAAAAACCAGACATTTGCAGCTAGAATAGTCATTTACCACATTAGCAATGTATAGAGTGTATTTCTGATTAGTTTAAAGTGATCTTCATTGAAAAGAACAGTGCTTTTCTTTCAAAAATAAGGACATTTCAAAGTGACCCCAAACTTTTGAACGGTAGTGTCCTTGCAGTACAAAATAAAAAATACTCGTTGTATACTCGAAGTTTACTTCTCTTAGACTTTCAGTATACTTTTTATAAACTAAATGTGGGCCAATTTAGTCCCAAAAAGTATTAGATTAGTTTACTTACAAGTATACTGTAAGTACATTGATATCAGTATACTTGGTACACAAAAGTATACTTAAGGAAATATACTTTAACTTTACTTAAGTATACTTCATAAAATGAACTTGAGGTATACTTCTTTTTGATAAGGGAACACGCGCTGCCATTTTGTTTTTCTTTACTCGTGGTATATGAGCTGATATCCTAGTAGTAGAGTAGCCAATCAGAATGCGCAATTGCTCATATCCAGTGAATGTGGATAGAATAATTTGTGATAGCATTATTTTATTAATTTATTAATCTCTGGCACAGTGGATCAGGAGCCTATTCTGAGAAGACTGGACACAAGTCTAAACAAGTATAAACACCTATCATAGAGCAATTCCGAGTATTCCAGATCAGGGTCACACTGAAGCACTGAACGTGATGCGGGAACACATCCTCAATGGCTCACCAGTCCATTTCAGGATACCACGCATACACAGTGACACATTCATTCACACCTAAAAAAAAATTTGCATAGCTAATTCACCTACTAGCATGTCTCATCTCATCTCATTATCTCTAGCCGCTTTATCCTTCTACAGGGTCGCAGGCAAGCTGGAGCCTATCCCAGCTGACTACGGGCGAAAGGCGGGGTACACCCTGGACAAGTCGCCAGGTCATCACAGGGCTGACACATAGACACAGACAACCATTCACACCTACGGTCAATTTAGAGTCACCAGTTAACCTAACCTGCATGTCTTTGGACTGTGGGGGAAACCGGAGCACCCGGAGGAAACCCACGCGGACACGGGGAGAACATGCAAACTCCACACAGAAAGGCCCTCGCCGGCCCCGGGGCTCGAACCCAGGACCTTCTTGCTCCTACTAGCATGTGTTTTTGGAAATTGAAAGGAACTAGAGAGCCCAGAGGAACTCACATGGATATGAGGAGAACATGAAATGCCACACAGATGAGTAACCTGAGCTCAAGATCAATCCAGGGACCTACTGCTATTCGATTAGCTATTTTTCTTGTTATTACTTAGATTACTCATGATACTGTGTGTTGATATTGATTTTTAGTTGTTGACTGCAATTTTCTGACTCCAGTTTAGGGCCTTTTCATACCTTCGCCTGGTTCCTGACTCCACATCGGAGGGAAATTTGATACTTTGGGTTCATTTGCTATTTGGTTTGGTTTGGTTTCTCACTGTACATAAGAAATGAACTGAGAGAGCGAGAGAGAGAGAGCAAGGCAAGGCAAGGCAAGTTTATTTATATAGCACATTTCATACACAGTGGCAGTTCAATGTGCTTTACAGAAGTAAAAGCAAAACAGTAAACAATAGAAAATAAAATTACATAAAATAAATGGGGAAGAAAAATAATAAGAATTAAACAATAGTAGAAATAAAATAATAAAATGAAGTAAAAGTTCAGTAAAAGAAAAAAAAAATAGCCTGGGGAGCAGGTAGGTAAAAAAACGAAACACTGGAAACAAATGGGTAGCACAGTGGTGTAGCGGTTAGCACTGTCGCCTCACAGCAAGAAGGGTCTGGGTTTGAGTCCAGTGGCTGACGGGAGCCTTTCTGTGTGGAGTTTGCATGTTCTCCCCGTGTCTGTGTGGGTTTCTTCCAGGTGCTCTGGTTTCCCCTACAGTCCAAAGACATGCAGGTTAGGCTAATTGGTGGCTCTAAATTGACCGTGAGTGTAAATGGTTGTCTGTCTCTATATGTCAGCCCTGCAATGACCTGGAGACTTGTCCAGGTGTACCCCATCTCTCGCCCATAGCCAGCTGGGATAGGATCCAGCTTATCCTCGACCCTGCACAGGAAAAGCAGTTACGGATAATGGATGGACGAATGGATAAATAACTGGTTTATGCCATTTTGTGGTCACACCCAGTGTTTATTTTCTCTTCTTGTTTATAGATGACAATCTCAAACATATCACTTTTCTGCAGTTCTACAGCTCTCTCCTTTGGCTTAGTTTAGCAGCTCATATCTACAGAAGAATGTCACAAGCAATCCAAAACTGCACTGCATGTTTGGTTTATTTTGTGCATCTGGATGGACTTGGTTATTCAATTTGATCAACCTTTGCTGGATTAAAATCATAGTGAGACCACCAAGGTTCAATTCAAATTGATTAACATTGCATATGTAAAACCATCCTGAGTATCTACTCAAACCAGGCCATGTGGAAATGATAAAAATGGACAGTGTGTGAGTAATAGCCATCATGCTTGTTAAACTTGGATGCAAAAGTACAATGGGAATGATATAAATCATTACAGAAATGTCAGAAGTACAAGGTCAGGTTTATTTTCTTGCTGCACAAAGAAATACTGACTATAATTCCATCTGTCCATACAATGATCCTAAATATAGGCTTCAAATTAAAAAAACAAATGAATACAAAAGGACAAGAAAACACTGGAACACCTTTCATCATCTCTTTCTTTTACAACCCATAGATTCCAAACCTTTTTTTCCAGCTTTACAGCTCTGACATTTCTGGGCTTCATGTTTAACCACCATTTTAGCTCTTATCTCTTGTAAGAAGAAACCTTTGTGAACCTCCCACCAAGGATCAGGAAGCAGCCAGCCAATATTCTTATCAAAGCGTTTTTATTTCTCATATCCTGCACCACACGACTGGTCGATAAGTTGCTTCTGATTTGGAAGGAGTGACATCAGCTCCAGATAGCACCACGGCTATATGTTTTTCTTTCATGTCGTTTGACAAACGGTGCAGGAAATGTCATTGTGAGAGATGAGAATTTGAAGAGGATGTCTGATCGGATTGGTCTGATGAGATTGCTAGAGCTGGTCAGTTAGATTTAGTGTTTAACGATATCATGACAAAGTTGTTTGGTTTGTTAGTTGAAGCATTTTCGTTACATAGCGAATTGGATAGCCAGCTAATAAGTTAAGTACATGAAGTACTTTGCTGGTTTGCTTGGTTGTTTGCGCATTCATTCATTCATTCATCATTTATTTTTATGTACGTTTGTTTGTTTGCTTGTTTGTGTATTTATTTATTTATGGTTTTACTTACATACATGTTTATTTCCTTGTTTGTGTGTTTATTTACTTGTGGTTTTAATTATATGCATGTTTGTTTGTTTATTTACATGTTTGCCTTTTTATTTATTTATTTATTTATTTACACCCTTGCTAATTTGTTGGTTGGTTGGTTGGTTGGTTGGTTGGGGCATTGGACAGCTAGCAAATGGATACCTAGCTAATGAGTTATGAGCTTATTTTTTATTTATTTATTTATTTACACCCTTGCTAATTTGTTGGTTGGTTGGTTGGTTGGGGCGTTGGACAGCTAGCAAATGGATACCTAGCTAATGAGTTATGAGCTTATTTTTTTTTTTTTATTTGTTTGTTTGATGGATTGGTTGTTTAAAGTACATGATTGATTGATTAATTGATTGTGTATTTATTTGTTTATTTTTGGTTTTGGACGGCACGGTGGTGTAGTGGTTAGCGCTGTCGCCTCACAGCAAGAAGGTCCAGGTTCAAGCCCCGTGGCCGGCGAGGGCCTTTCTGTGCGGAGTTTGCATGTTCTCCCCATGTCCGCGTGGGTTTCCTCCGGGTACTCCGGTTTCTCCCACAGTCCAAAGACATGCAGGTTAGGTTAACTGGTGACTCTAAATTGACCGTAGGTGTGAGTGTGAATGGTTGTCTGTGTCTATGTGTCAGCCCTGTGATGACCTGGCGACTTGTCCAGGGTGTACCCCGCCTTTCGCCCGTAGTCAGCTGGGATAGGCTCCAGCTTGCCTGCGACCCTGTAGAACAGGATAAAGCGGCTGGAGATAATGAGATGAGATGAGATTTTTGGTTTTAAGTACATGCATGTTTATTTTTTTGTTTATTGACTTGTTTGCCTATTTATTTATTTATTTATTTATTTGCATCCCTGCTTATTTATTTCATTGATTGTTTGAATACTTTCTTGCTGATTTATGTATTTATGCATTTGTTTTGTTTGCTTGCTTGCTTGCTTGCTTGCCCAGGGCAATGTAAAGACGTTAAGACAATGTAAAGGCATTTGAATGTGGGGTTTTTTTTAGCACATTTTAAAAATAAAAGTAAATGGCTAATTCCATTAATGATATTAAATGTTTGCAGTTTGTTGTTGTTGTTGTATGTACGGTGGACATAAGAAGTCTATTCACCCTTGATAAAATTTCAGGTTTTTGTGAAGAAAGAAAGAAAGAAAGAAAGAAAGAAAGAAATCAGGTGAGGTCTTTTGTTTTACGCAATGTTTCAGGAAAAAAAAGAAAAGGAAAAAACTTGAACCTGATTGCATGAACGGACACACCCCTTACCGAATACTCTGTGAAAGCACCTTTTGCTTGGAATACAGCACTCAGTCCTTTTGGGTAATAGTCTGCCAACTTAGCACATCTTGATTTGGTGATTTTATTCTCCTGTTCCTTGCAAAAATCCTCCAGCTCGATTACACTGCAAGTCAAATCAACAGGTTTTCAATAGGATTTCGATCTGAGCTGTGACTGAGCCATTCCAAGATGTTGATCTTCTTCAGAAAGCCAAGCTTTTGTTGGCTTGGATGTGTGCTTTAGATACAGTGCCCATGGATATAAAACACTACATCATGCTCAGCAAGATTTATTTATTTTTTCACAACTTTATACATTCAATGGAACACAACAAATCCTGCATCCTGCAACCACTGACTGCATCCTGAGTAAATCAGTAAAGCTGACATGTTTGAAATGAAATGAGTGTTTGTAACTCATTTCTACAACAAGCTGATTCATTATGTATGACATGGAACCACAAGCTTGCACTCGTACATGTCTGTGTTCATAATGCTGTCCTGAGAGCAGGTGAATGATCACTAAAAACAAACTTTGCTCACTAGTTTTGAAGGGTTTTGTGTTTTGGGAAGGAATGGATGGATTTAGTTGCATACAAATGCCACATTTCTGCAGGATATTTTCACTCATCTTTCTGAATTAGTGTTATCTCTTGCAGTACAGAGCTGTGTATTGTCCTAAATCACATACCACAGTAGCTTACTAAATAGTATGTGGCAACAGTGTGGCACCAGCTGGTACTTTTAGACAGGGATGTGAAAATAATTCCTGAATAATAACCACACTGCACTAGGGACAGATTTCATGTTTTCCCAGTGCCACTCCAGCTGACAGTCGAAAAAGCACCAAAGACAGGGAAAAGTCAAAGATTGCAGGAAGATTACAAATGTTTTAGTGGGTTTTTCCAAACCAACAACCAAACATAATCCTTTATATAGGCAACTTAATCTTCCTCAGGCAGTTTAGCATGATTTAGTTGTCATGTCGTCCAACATTGGAGGAAAATGTGGCTGAAACAAAGCCATTTTAGCTCCACTCATTACTGTGACACAGACACAAATCACAAACTCATTTGAAAAATGCTGAGCAATGACAAGTTATGACAATTCAGAATGAAATAATAAATCAAAAGTTTAGGTTAAACCCAGAGTTGAACTTTTATTTCATTTATTCTTTGCATCCAAACTTAACGCTTCTGTCTCTGCTCTTGCAGTATCTGGATTTCGGTCATGTGTTGTTGTTGTTCTCTTATCTCTAAAAGGGTACAAATAATTGGATTTAGCCAGCACCCTTAAAGCGATTAACTAGGAAATTTTGGAGTTATGAAATGCCATCATTATACATTAATACAAGATGTTCCATCCATCCATCACCTGTAATCACTTATCCTGTGCAGGGTCGCAGGCCAGCTGGAACCCATCCCAACTGACTATGGGCGAGAGGCAGGATACACCCTGGACAAGTCAGTAGAACATTGCAGGGCTGACACATAGAGACAAACAACCATTCACAATCACATTCACACCTATGGACAATTTAGAGTCACCAATTAGCCTAACCTGCATGTCTTTGGACTGTGGGGGAAACTGGAGCACCCAGAGGAAACCCACGCAGACACAGGGAGAACATGCAAACTCCACGCAGAAAGGCCCCCATTGGCCACTGGGCTTGAACCCAGAACCTTCTTGCTGTGAGGCGACAGTGCTAACCACTACACCACCGTGCCACCCTCGTATAAGATATTCTAGATGAAAAAAATTAAGTGGACTTTAGCTTAAAAAACATGTTAAAGTTGTAACACCAGTCCACTGGGCCATTTCCCATACTGAATTAACTAGATACATGGAGGTATTAGGAGACGAAAATGAGGGTGGCGCTGCGTGACGTAGGATTCCGCACGTCTTCCTCATTCTATCCTGGATCTGCCATTGCATGCAGCCAAAGCTATTATAACCTTCCATTTTTTTTCAAGCATTATTTTGTGTGTTTATTACATTTTAAGCAGCATAATTCTAGTGGTTTGGGAAGGAGTATTGTCTTCATCTATATCTTCTCAAAGATGGGTAAATGCACTGACACTGTCATGGCACAGCTATCCTTTGAAGGAACCAAGATGTTTGGCCGAGTGGCTTCATCAAGTAAAGTGAGAACTTTACTTCTGGAAAAAGCAGCAAATTGTGCAGTGAGAATTTTACAGAAGGTTGTTTTGTGGAGTACTTGGATGAAAAAATCACTGGGAAGAAGCAAAACACAAGACGGCAATGACAACTGAAGCCAGATGCAATCCTGGCTTTGTCTCACCACAAAACACCAACACTGGCAGCACGACAGCACACCATGTCACGCATCAAACAGATGGAAGATAAGCAGGTAATTTTTTTTTCAAAAAAACAGGCAATAAACTAGCCACTCCTTTATTTTGATTCCTTTTCTCATACTTTATTGCCATAATTTTTGTGGAGAAATGCAAACAAATTGACTGAGAAATCACGCTTGACCGTAATATTATACTATAGGTCTAGTATAGCATGCACTTGTGCACCTCCGCTGTGCTCGCAGAAACTAACATCATGCACAATGGAGTTATGGCAGCCTCCCTGAAAAAAATAGTCTCGTCTATTTTCATCACTTTAGTGGTTATATCATTAAGAACAAATTCAACATGCAGCTTTTTTATAAAGGACAGACATAAAGACCGACTTTCAGCTCAATCTGTTTACTTGCGATATATTTCCTTTAATTTCATTTGAGATTATTTGGTTGAAATACACCGCAAAAGAATGACATCTTAGCAATTTAAAATATCTTGAAAATAGGTCAATTTGTAAAGGTAGACATTAACCTGTTAGGCTCTAGGCCTGCCGCACCTCCACTGGTGCCTTTCTGGTGAGCTGCAGGGTCATCAGCCAGGGAACACCATTCCTAGATGTTTCGTCTCTTATCCCAGAACATCTCCTGGTGGCGGGGCAGTGAACAGGGACATCTCCCTGACACTCCCTATAGCTAACCTTTCTCAGGAGTCACTGGCTCCCCAAATATTGTCCCGCCTTCTGAGCCATAGCCAGATTCTGGCCTTCTCCGCTTCTTCGGAGAGCTCCCAGGTGTCTTTGTGTAGCTCTTTGCCCTGTAGCCCTAAGTCTTGGAGCAGGTATAGTTTTGAGCTTCCAGTAAAGTCCCTTATGCCAATTTTCACGGGACAGTTTTGTGCTCCAACCACCTTCCCTGCACTCTGCAACCAGGTCTGCATATTTTGCCCTCTTCCTTTCATGGGCTGCCTCCAACTCCTCCTCCCAGGGCACAGTCAGTTCCACCAGCAGCACTGATTTTATGCCCATTGACCAGAACACCATGTCTGGTCGCAATGTTGTGCTGCAGATCTCTGCTGGAAAATGGAGCTGCCTACTGAGCTCAACCTCCAATGTCTGTGATGGTTCTCAGTCATCCAGGTTATTGTAAACCATAGGTGCTAAAGAAGGCAACTGAACTTGCTTGAAATCCTTGAAGACGTTTCACTTCTCATCTAAAAGGCTTCTTCAGTTCTGTCTGACTAGTGGGGAGTTTCAAGTATTTATCCTCTAGTGGGCCAATGGCAAACCTAAGGAGAGTTGTTGAGGTCCCATGGGTCATTGACCCTCTCAGTCATCCTGTAGGTGTTAGGGTCACTGGAAGCCGGGTGTGAATGGATTAGCAGCCTAGGCTCTCTTTGCCATCATGTGAGTCATAGAGGTCAACTGAGTCTTGGTGTGGATGTGTATTCAGTTTTCTGGGAAGTGTGCTAAGAACTGTATTGTAGGTGGCTGATAAGTGGTGTCTCAAACCGCCTCCTCTGTTCAACGATGGTTGTTCCAGGTTGGCAAGGATGGCTTCTTTCACTCCTCTTTCAAACCACCAGTCTTCTCTGGCTAAAATGCATACATTGCAGTCCTGAAATGAGTGTCCTTTGTTGTTGAAATGAAGATACTGCAGAGTCCTGGCCTGAGGAACTGGCTCTCCTATGTTGAGCCATGCGCTTGTGAAGCTTTTGTTTCGTTTCCCCAATGTACCAGTCTGTGCATTCCTCTGTACAATGGGGGGACCTGTACATTGGGGAAATAAAACAACTGCTTCACAAGCACATGACTCAACATATGAGAGCCAGTTCCTCAGGCCAGGACTCTGCAGTCTATCTTCATCTCAATAACAAAGGACACTCGTTTCAGGACTGCAATGTACCGTATACATTTTAGCCAGAGAAGACCAGTGGTTTGAAAGAGGAGTAAAAGAAGCCATCCTCGTCAACCTGGGACAACCATCATTGAACAGAGGAGGTGGTCTGAGACACCGCTTATCAGCCACCTACAATGCAGTCCTTGACACACTTCCCAGAAAACTGAATCCACATCCACACCAAGACTCAGGTGGGGTTTACATGAGACCGTATCAGTGGATCATCAGATTAACGTTTTTAAAATGATTAGTGTGCACACAGCAACACCAATACACGATTCGCGTGCACACAGCAACACCAATACACGGATACGCTCGGCTCCGCAGGCATCCTGCACTCCAAATCACTCCACCCTGAACAGCGAGTGCCCTCTGGAGGGTGCGCACTCCGGCCCTGCGCAGCTCACAGAGCGCGCGAGTGGAGTGCACGAGCAGTGATTTGGGACTGAGCCGCTGTGTGTGTGATCCCAGCGCATATCACTTACCACTTGCAAGTGGAAGGATGGCAAGCCTAAAGACAATCATAACTACACAATGGGCAGCATTTGCATCAGTATTTGCAGTATTTTCATACTTTTATACTCTAATGAAAGGTGATACAAGGCGGAAGTCCGCGCCGTTTTTCAGCAGTCGCGTCACATGACCAACGCCAGCGAATCAGGAAGGTGGATGTCACAGTGACGTTGTCCAATGATGATGCCAGCTAGAGCTCAGCACAGCGTATCCGCGTATTCTCAATGTTTACACAGCACCGGATCAGACACGATCTAGATTGAATACGTGGACCCTGGCGGATTCCCGTTTCCCAGCGTTTCCAGGCGTTTTAATGTAAACGGACAGTGCATCCACAAAGAAAACGAGACAGATACGGTCTAATGTAAACTTGGCCTCAGCTGACTTCAACGACTCACATGATGGCAGAGAGAGACAACAACCCACAGATCACCCTAACGACCCTCTAGGCTGCTAAATCTGCAAATAGAAACAATTCCAAGCTTAAAACATATCGAGAAATATCATGTTTCATATATTATCATCTCATCTCATCTCATTATCTCTAGCCGCTTTATCCTTCTACAGGGTCGCAGGCAAGCTGGAGCCTATCCCAGCTGACTACGGGCGAAAGGCGGGGTACACCCTGGACAAGTCGCCAGGTCATCACAGGGCTGACACATAGACACAGACAACCATTCACACTCACATTCACGCCTACTGTCAATTTAGAGTCACCAGTTAACCTAACCTGCATGTCTTTGGATTGTGGGGGAAACCGGAGCACCCAGAGGAAACCCACGCGGACACGGGGAGAACATGCAAACTCCACACAGAAAGGCCCTCGCCAGCCATGGGGCTCGAACCCAGGACCTTCTTGCTGTGAGGCGACAGCGCTAACCACTACACCACCGTGCCGCCCATATATTATCAGATACTTGGTAAATAATAATCTCATATTGAAATATTGGATATCTTTTCCCTGATTCAAATATCTTCACTTGCTCAGACATCATTTCAAGTGTAGTGTAATATTCATGAGGTCATTTTGTAAAAGAAATGATTCAAACAGAAATAGAGATTCTGATTTTCTCTCATGCCCTCATTTGTAAACTAGAAGGGCACTTGAAGAATGCAAGCAGACCTTTGCCAAGGATAATAGTCGACTCTTCAATGGTATGCAAATCTGCAACCACAACCACTTTATATATCTACATATATTTCCAAAACTATTAGAATTATGTGCCTACATGTTTATCCCAGAGGATTGGTGGGCCCCAGGAATGTGGATTGTGATATGGAGTCATCGTATTTCTACCCTGGCTACGTTTTGTCACTACTGAACTTAACTAGGAGCCATCTACTGGATTTTAAGATATATGGTAAATGCCATATCTCAAAATGTTAGTAAAATTGATCATAAATTATTGGATCTGCTCCATAACTTGGATCCAGTCCAAAATGTAATGGCTTCTTCCTGAGTTTCCATGCTACACCCTTCCACCAAGTTTCATAGTAATTGGGTTGGTCATTTTTACACAATTCTGCTGACAGACACACAAACAAACAGACAAACAAACAATACCATCACAGATGCTGGCTTTTGAACTGTGCACTGATAACAAGCCGGATGGTCCCTCTCCTCTTTAGCCTGGAGGATGTGGTGTCCATGATTTCTAAAAAGAATTTCAAATTTTGATTCGTCAGACTACAGGATAGGTTTTCACTTCTCCTTAGTCCATTGTAAAAGAGCTCAGGCCCAGAGAAGGTGGCAGTGTCTTTGGATATTGTTTATATCTGGTTTTAACTTGCATTTGTGGATGCAATAATGAACTGTTTTCACAGACGATGGCTTGCTGAAGTATTCCTGAGCCCATACAGTGATTTCCACTACAGACGCGTGTCTGCTTTTAATGCAGTGTTGCCTGAGGGCCTGAAGATCACAGGCATCCAATGTCAGTTTTCAGCCTTGTCTCTTGCATACAGAGATTTCTCCAGATTCTCTGAATCTGTTAATGATATTATGGACCATAGATGATGTGAGCCCCAAGTTCTTTGCAATTTTACATTGAGGAATGTTATTCTTAAATTGTTGCACCGTTTTGCCCATGCAGTCTTTCACAGAGTGGTGAACCCCTCCCCATCTTTACTTCTGAGAGACTCCGCCTCACTGGGATGCTCTTTTTAGACCCAATAATATTACTGACCTGTTGCCAATTAACCAATTTTTTTTTTTTAACATTACACAACGTTTCTAGTCTTTTGTTGTACTTGTCACATCTTTTTCGAATTGTGTTGCTGGCATCAAATTCAAAATGAGCATATATTCAAAAGAAAAAGATTTCTCAGTTTCAACATTTGATATGTTGTCTTTGTACTACTTAAAATGAAATATAGGGTTTGCATGATTTTCAAATCATTGCATTCTGTTTTTATTTACGTTTGACAGAGCATCCCAACTTTTTTCACATTGGGGTTTGATATAATCATTGATGCAGGGAAGTTTTCTTTAAGAAGACATTCGTTTAACTTTTATGGAAGGAGTCTCCAGTGTCAGTGTTTTGTAAAGGTCAGTAACTTTTCTGCTAAAGGAGAGATTTCAGGACAGAGGACTTTGCACTTATTGGTTTCTCTGCTGTCTTATTTCGATGCCAAGAGAAAAAAACACTGAGGCTGATGAAGGAGCAGCTGTTTATAGCTGTTATAACGTCATTGAAAACAGGAACTAAGTTGTCTCACAAACACTCCACAATATTAAATGTAACTACAAACTGTTCAAACGCATAATGTGTTCACTCATTCATTAACCTTCATCCTACCAAGTGGGGTCCATCTGGACCCCGCACCTATATGTTTGTTTGCCATTTTAAAAATATGTGACATACTGCCTCACCGTTTTATGAATTTGTCGGAATTTATGTCTTAATTAAAACACTAAAGCACCAGAAGATCAGCTTTTTGCATTGTGAAGGTATAATTAATTTGTTACTGGGGTCCAACCGGACCCCAGAGTAAAGTTTATCTGTTTTTCATTTTATAATTGAATAGCACACTGAAAGTTAACTTCTTTTATTTCTTTTATGTTCCATAATGAAACTACCAAGGCATTCCTTCTTGGGGTCCGTGTGGACCCCACTGCTGCAATAAGCACAGGCTGCAAAACAAAAGCCCTAAATTATTTTACGATTACTTTTTTGTTTTAAATTCTGTAAGAAAAGACCTAAGTTGTAATCCAGAATGTTTTACAGCTGCATGAGCTGCAAAAATCATGTATATAATGCCAATTTTTTTTTGTGGCGCTATAATTTGCTACATGTATGCTAGTTATTGCAATATTATTGCATTGTTATTGCAGTTATAATACATCATTGATATTCAGCCATAGTGGATTTTGTTCTTCAATAAAGTTATGTCTGTTTGCTGCATTGAATTGGTTCTTACTGCATTGATTTCAAGGTATTCCCTCCTGGGGTCCATACGGACCCCGCCTGGTAGTTTGTGTATTGGCTGGTAGGATGAAGGTTAAGTGTGTTCTTTATGCCTTGGGCCCTTTAGTGTCTCATCTCATTATCTCTAGCCGCTTTATCCTTCTACAGGGTCGCAGGCAAGCTGGAGCCTATCCCAGCTGACTACGGGTGAAAGGCGGGGTACACCCTGGACAAGTCGCCAGGTCATCACAGGGCTGACACATAGACACAGACAACCATTCACACTCACATTCACACCTACGGTCAATTTAGAGTCACCAGTTAACCTAACCTGCATGTCTTTGGACTGTGGGGGAAACCAGAGCACCCGGAGGAAACCCACGCGGACACGGGGAGAACATGCAAACTCCACACAGAAAGGCCCTCGCCGACCCTGGGGCTCGAACCCGGACCTTCTTGCTGTGAGGTGACAGCGCTAACCACTACACCACCGTGCCGCCGCCCTTTAGTGTATTGCTGTTATTAATACAAGATGTTCTGAACAAAACTTATCTGGTGATTTTGTCTTTATAAGCTTTAATTTTAAAGAAAAGTATTGGGGTCCAAACGGACCCCACATGGTAAGATTAAGGTGTAAAATAGCATGGTAGGATGAGGGTTAAACATTGTTAAGTCAAGTCAAGGTCCTTCCCGCACCATTCATGGCGCGTTTGGCGGCGCCGATCTCCATTTCATTTTACAATTAAACATTGTAATCATTGCAAATTTCTGTAGTATAAAGGGAATAAAACCCATGCTGTTTTAGGAAAATAGTCCGCTTTTGGTTGGTAATCATAACTCTGCTTCATACTGGGATGCATTACACCTATCTGTTCATCTTTAAATAATGAAACAGTACACTGATTTTTTTTTTCCATCTTTTAAAGTTAGCAGATTTTAGCCATGCTAGCACTTTTATACTGGCCACCTCTGGTGTTATGTAATGAAGAGGGGAACTGTCAGGGCCTTCTAGGCCTTCAGAGAAGGCCCAAACATATCAGCATTTTAAATGTTATATTTAATTCCTTTCATTCTTTAATTGCTTTCATTCTTTCATCGTTTCATTTTAATTATTGTCTTCGAATTCTAATTTGGCCTCATTTTCTCTCAAATTTGCTTCAGAAATGAAAGGGTTACTGTCCTAAAAACATTAAAATAGAGTTATCCAATGAGTTTTTTTTGTTTGTTGTCTCTAGACTGAGAAGAGTTTAGAGCTGGCTCATTCATTGGTTAGGACTTCAATGCCAGGATAGAAGGCCATGGCAGTGTATGTTTATATAGGAAGTGAGAAATGAATTAACCAATCAGATTTTGAGTTATAGTGCAAGGGACCCAAAATTTATCGCTCTAGGCCTTCTCAAAGGCCAACGCTAGCTTAACTGCGAGTTGGCGCCGTCAGCGCTGCAGTGAAGTCACCTTCCAGTCGGTGTAGCGTTCATCAGTAGTGTTAGCGAATGCTATTAAAGTGGTCAAACCAGTGCTATTGAGAGCAATGACCGAGAAACTCAGATTTCTGTCTCCAGACTCTTCTTCCACGTACGCTTGCGCGCCATAGTATTTTTCAGTCATATTTAAGTATTCATTTCCCTATATAATTCACTTAGTTACTTTTAAAATCAACATTGACAACAACACACAATGGAGCTACCTGGCAATCTGCCGCTAATCCCTTGCAAAATCCTTTGCCCTGTTGCTTTTTTGGTGTGTCTGGCTAAGTTTTGGCTGAGCTGAAGTCCCAGCTCTAATAGTTACGGTTTGCCATTGATGTAATGTAAATAAATTCTGTGAATAAGGATGGTTTTTGTCATACTGAGCTGAAAAAAAAACTGTCAATAAGTACAGATTTTTACACTTTCTACATATGTCATTGCAACTCCTTTGCATTCCCAATAATGATGTCACCGATGAAAGCACATATGTTCTGTTCCTGTCTGTCCTTCTCCCATGCATAACATTACCCTATCCTAATTAGCAATTAGTCTGTTTCCTGTAATCTAAACAGAGACAAGGATGTTCCCTGTTCTCAAAGTCATATCTGGACTCACGATACGTAACAAGGCTGCATGCAGGGAACTGAGCAGCAGACTGTCCATATGACTGTTCTCTTCTGTCCTAGAATACTGAATTCACTTTCTCATGCCAGACAGGAAAAATATGATCCACTGTCGTATCTTTCTGCTTTTTGGCAGGCCACCTGCTCATAGCCGAGAGAGAGAGAGAGAGAGAGAGAGAGAGAGAGAGAGGAGGTTGTGATCTCAGAACTGGCATCTACACACTGCTCACTCTGTCACTCTGAGTGGCAAGAAGGTTGTCTGGAGATTACACACACACATATACACAGACACTCATATATATATATATATATATATATATATATATATATATATATATATATATATATATACACATGACCACACAAATCCCATGATGCTGGGTCAATAGTACAGCATGTCTGCACACTTCATATCAGTAATATTTGTAAAGCAGGTTTATATTGCCACTGAATATGAATAATGCATTGTAGTCGAGCCTCAGAATGTCTTCACAATCTCATATTGCATGTTCTTAAGTGCCTCATAACGTCTTTTTTTTTTTCTACACGGGACATCTGCTGGTGTTCGTGCTCAAGTCTGAGCACCAGAGCATCATAATAACGTTTTAAGGATTCGGTTTGTTATAAATGGATCTGTCTCTCTGTGGTGTGTGAGCAAATTATTTAAAGTGCAATACTGATATCTAGTGGTTGCTTTTAAAGCAACAAGCACTGCTTGAGTACACTTAAAGGTGCAATAGGCAATATTTTTCATTTCTTAAATGTACAAATAATATGGAAAATAATGTTTTAAAAGGTATAATAATAATAATAATAATAATAATAATAATAATAATAATAATAATGAGACCGTCAATGACATCATAGCTCACTCCGGCCCAAATCTGGGTAGAAGTTATATGCACCCTAGGTACCCCTGCATGCCAGAAAGAATCAAAATCGGTGAAGAATTCAGGGAGAAGAAGCGATTTGTGTAGAAACTGCTTGTTAGGGCTTAATTACTCCATATCTTCATTATTAATTGCAATTATGTAGATTTGGGTAGAAGCTATATGCACCCCAGGCAGACCTACCTTCGTGCCAAAAAGAATAAAAATCAGTGAAGAATTGAGAAAGAAGCCATTTTCGTGAAATGTGGATGACACTGGACGGACAACACATGATGGCATAAGCTCATCGCCTGTTGGCCAGATGAGCTAATAATAATCATAATAATCATCATCATCATCATCATCATCATCATCCTGGTCCAGAATGACTGACTGTATTTAGGTTGGCATTTTGTCAGCCATTTATCAGACACACCTCTAATGCCTCTTCATATCCTCATAAATCATTTTGAGGACATTTATCGAGTTGTAACATGGCTTTAAAGCAGTTGACTGTCTGAGCGCAGTCCATTCCATTGGTAACTTGAGACAACATGTTAACTCTAGTTGAACCACCATAAGTTTTAGGGGCAGAGCTTTGTGTACGTGGGTGGAAGTGGGGTGGGCTCAATGAGTTAAAAAAAATTAAACCCCACCCATTTCAACATTAAACACCTATTTTTCAGAAATCTTACCTAACATACAGAAAAGTCTTAGACACACTATTTTTTTCACCCAAACTTTATTATAGATTTCTACTTTATGACTTCTACATTATCAAGTCAGTCCAAAAACATTTTATAGTTCCAAAGATTCGTTTTCCAGCACAAAATGAAATGGGACAGAAAAATGTTTGTATCTGAGCAGTAGATTACATAAGAGAGCACTTTTCAGATTAAAAAAGAAAACATAATGAAAGCTACTGGGTTTTGCTGCAAAATGAAGTGTCCAGAAGAACTGTGGCTGGTTCTGCAAGATGCTCAGTAAAACCTACAGCTCATTTCCTGATAAAACTGAACTCATTGTTCCTGAGACGACTATTTTTTTTTAAAGCAAAGGGTTGTCTCACACCAAATATTGGCTTTGTTTCACTTATTATGGCTTACTGCTGTTTATAGTATTTTTTTTATGTTGAAACATTACATTTCATTATTTTTAAGCCATTTTTGGTCAACAGCATTTCTTTACATGTGCCTAAGACTTTTGCACAGTGTTGTATCTTTAAACGTACTTTCTTAGCTATTAGTGCTTTTGTCTAGACTGAATCTGAGATATATTTATTGACATTGTGGTTAGATTTCATTTTGGGGATTGTGGAAATGGGCACACTGAGAAATATACTCTCACAGGTCTTTAATTTATTGGTCAACTTGGTCAACAATTTGGATTGAATTATGCTGTCACAAATAAACAGTGAGAAAAGATTCTTTTTTTCACTTGGTCTTGTTTTTATTTGATTTATTTTTATTCATTTATTATTTACTAATTTGCACCCTAGTTTTCTTTGACTTTACAAATGAAGAATTTATGGCGAAAAGGCCAAATTTGACATGCTTCATCAAAATCGTTTTCTTAATTTCATGAAAATTCATTAGAGAATTAACGAGTTACAGCTGTTTAAGTAAACTGATCTCTCTGAATGAATAACTTGGCCTGTGGGAGCCAGATGGTTTGAAAATGTCAAGATGTTTTGGATAATTCCGAGGCTCAAACACTTCTGAGTAATGTGACACCAATTTTGTGATGATAAGGCTAAAACCCAAGGATTAGTTGTGCAAAATTTGGTTTTGAATTGCATGCAAATTAGTTGAAATCGAAGTGGGTGAGGCTACGAGGCTCGTTATTTTTTTTTTTTTAATGTGCCAGGGAATGATGAATAAAATGGCAATTCATGTGTTCATAACTCAAATGAATCATAACACTGCAGAAAATCTCAATTTAAATGAGTTTTGTCATCTTGTTTTTTTTTACTTTTTGCTGTTGCTTTGCTCCATGTCACAAACTTAACATCAAAACTGAGACCTTTGTTTGTTTAGGAAGGAAAATTCAATCCTGAGCTCAGGTCTTCACATCTCCTTGTGTCCTTGTGTGTCCTCCAGGTTCTCTGGTTTCCTCTGACCTCCCAAAATTATGCCATTAGGTGGATTAGCTGTGATAAATTGCCCTTGGTGTGAATCTGCTGACTAAGGCCCTGTCCACACGGCAACGGATTCAGGTGAATCTGATAAAATTGTTTATTGTTTCGGCCTGGCGTCCACACGGCACCGGTGTTTTGGGTGCCCCACAACGATATTTTTTGAGAATGGGTTCCAGAGTGGAAAAATCTGGTAACGGCGCCGTTGCGAAGTCGTCTGGATGAGTAGAACGGATTTGTTTACGATGACGTCACAACCACATGACTAGAACAAGCAGCACTCTCACTGTTTTGTATGAACCACTGCATTGCATTCACTTTTGTATACAGCTTTTCTTTTAAATAAACAAGTAACTGAACCATTTCTTGAATTTCTTTTTTTATTGGATAAGACTGCTTTTCAAAATGTTCACACACAATATAAAAAGTTATCTAAATTATATAAAAATGCTTTTAAAAATGTTCACACACAATAAGAAAATTAAGTTATATAAAACTATGTACACTAATAAAACTAATTTGTACACACAGAAGGCACGATTTCCTCGCGTAGTCGCAGCCATCTTTTTCTTGTTGTGTGTTTGTTCCTGACAGTGCTTCACACCGGGTAGAAGAAGGGGTTTATGCGCATGCATCTACTTCTTCTATTGTTCTGGTGTCTCTGATGGGACCATCTTACAGCGCCCCTTGAGGTGTGGCATGTGTATTGCATTGTTTTCAGCAAGCGTTGCGTTGCCATATGTACCTGATATTTTACTGATCTGTTGCCCATGTGGACGCGATATTTTTTTTAATAAAATCTCGTTGCCGTTGTCGTGTGGATGTAGCCTAAGGCGATGCAATACACATGCCACACCTCTAGGGGCGCTATAAGACGGTCCCATCGGAGACACCAGAACAATAGAAGAAGTAGACGCATGCGCATAAACCCCTTCTTCTACCCGGTATGAAGCACTGTCAGGAACAAACACACAACAAGAAGAAGATGGCTGCGACTACGTGAGGAAATCGTGCCTTCTGTGTGTACAAATTAGTTTTATTAGTGTGCATGGTTTTATAAAATCTCGTTGCCGTTGTCGTGTGGATGTACATCCACATGACAACGGCAACGAGATTTTATTAAAAAAAAAATATCGCGTCCACATGGGCAACGGATCAGTAAAATATCAGGTACATATGGCAACGCAACGCTGGCTGAAAATGATGCAATACACATGCCACACCTCAAGGGGCGCTGTAAGATGGTCCCATCGGAGACACCAGAACAATAGAAGAAGTAGGACGCATGCGCATAAACCCCTTCTTCTACCCGGTGTGAAGCACTGTCAGGAACAAACACACAACAAGAAGAAGATGGCTGCGACTACGCGAGGAAATCGTGCCTTCTGTGTGTACAAATTAGTTTTATTAGTGTGCATAGTTTTATATAACTTAATTTTCTTATTGTGTGTGAACATTTTGAAAAGCATTTTTATATAATTTAGATAACTTTTTATATTGTGTGTGAACATTTTGAAAAGCAGTCTTATCCAATAAAAAAAAGAAATTCAAGAAATGGTTCAGTTACTTGTTTATTTAAAAGAAAAGCTGTATACAAAAGTGAATGCAATGCAGTGGTTCATACAAAACGGCGAGAGTGCTGCTTGTTCTAGTCATGTGGTTGTGACGTCATCGTAAACAAATCCGTTCTACTCATCCAGACGACTTCGCAACGGCGCCGTTGCCAGATTTTTCCACTCTGGAACCCGTTCTCAAAAAATATCGTTGTGGGGCACCCAAAACGCCGGTGCCGTGTGGACGCCAGGCCGAAATGATAAACAATTTTATCAGATTCACCTGAATCCGTTGCCGTGTGGACAGGGCCTAAATTATCTTGTATTCATGCTTTTTTTCCCCAAAAAGAGTGACTAGCTTATCTATGAATCCGTAACTAAGTTAGCTAACTAACTGACCACCTGAAGCTACTTTAGGGTATGCTAACATTTGTAAATAGCTTTGTTGACCCTGAACAACTTTTATGAGAGGTGTCAAACATATGGCTAAGGTTCTAATCTGGTTCACCAAATGAGTTTAGAATCAATTTCGTAACTTAAAATTGTATTATACAGCAGTTACCTTTGGTCCTCTAATCTCATTGGAAGAGCGTCATTCTAAGAGTGCTTATATTTAGCATACCTGTGGTGGGACTTTCAGTGTTTGTTCATTATGTAAAATTACAATTCTAGAAAGGGATTTTTTTTAGATTAGATTAGATTAGATTAGATTAGATTAGATTAGATTAGATTAGATTAGATTAGATTAGATTAGATTAGATTAGATTCAACTTTGTCATTGCACAGAGTACAGGTACAAAGCCAATGAAATGCAGTTAGCATCTAATCAGAAGTGAAAAATACTTTGTTATTTATAGATAAGTGCAGAAGTAAGTACTGTAGCATACTGATGCTAGAAGTTACAGTATATGGGTCATTCTAGAATTTGGGGTACATGTCGCGTCTCCTAGATAAACCTTTTGTTATTTTCCACAAAAGAAATCTTTATTGGATCAGTTTTGAACAATAATGCAATTTATGACAAACTTTCACCAATAGTAGTGTTTGATATACATTTTAGACCCAATTTATCCATAAAACATTAACTAAAAGGCTCCCACCCCCCACATTATTGACTGTCTTTGGCTACTGAGTCATACATTCAACTTGAATTAACATGAAGTGATTCAGTCTAACAATCTGTTTTGGGGGGCTTATTCTATTAACTGTTATAAAATCAGTTGCATAGAAAGTCTATTTTCTGTATTATTTGATATATCCTTCCCAATGTTCTTGTCAACTCTGTTAACTCTGTTATAAAACCGCATAAAATCCACAAAGACTTTTAATAATACGCATGACACCTGCACCGAGAGATGTCACTTCCTCTGGCAGAAAACTTCAGAAAGGCAGTGAGGTATGTTCTGTTTCTTCTCTCATTAATTTGAACAAAATGGTGAGGATACACCAGTAGCAGATGAACTATTCGTCAAATCGGTTATTGTGATATTGGAGTGAACCTCTGACTCATTTTTTTTTTAAAACAACAATATGATTAAAATCCATAAAATTCTGTTTTTATGCATGTCATGTGGTAGCTGGTTTGAGGTTAGCATGTGGAGTTAAGACACAAAATGGTGGAAAATGTCAACTCTGTTGTCGTCAATTCTGTTAAAGGAACAGTCCACTGTACTTCCATAATGAAATATGCTCTTATCTGAATTGAGACGAGCTGCTCCGTACCTGTCCAAGCTTCGCGCGACCTCCCAGTCAGTCAGATGCAGTCAGACGCGCTGTCACTCCTGTTAGCAATGTAGCTAGGCTCAGTATGGCCAATGGTATTTTTTGGGGCTGTAGTTAGATGTGACCAAACTCTTCCGCGTTTTTCCTGTTTACATAGGTTTATATGACCAGTGATATGAAACAAGTTCAGTTACACAAATTGAAATGTAGCGATTTTCTATGCTATGGAAAGTCCGCACTATAATGACAGGCGTACTAACACCTTCTGCGCGCTTCGGCAGCGCATTGATACGGAGCTCAGATATCAATGCGCTCTCGAAGCGCGCAGAAGGTGTTAGTACACCTGTCATTATAGTGCGGACTTTCCATAGCATAGAAAATCGCTACGTTTCAATTTGTGTAACTGAACTTGTTTCATATCACTGGTCATATAAACCTATGTAAACAGGAAAAACGTGGAAGAGTTTGGTCGCATCTAACTACAGCACCAAAAAATACCATTGGCCATACTGAGCCTAGCTACATTGCTAACAGGAGTGACAGCGCGTCTGACTGCGTCTGACTGACTGGGAGGTCACACAAAGCTCGGACAGGTACGGAGCAGCTCGTCTCAATTCAGATAAGAGCATATTTCATTATGGAAGTACGGTGGACTGTTCCTTTAATGGATTGCCCAGTTTAAGATTAACAGAGTTGACGATGACTAATTTTTGTTGTTTGTTTGTTTGTTTGTTTGTTTGTTTTCTTTCAACACTTGAAATGTACCCACAATTATAGAATGGGCCATGTACAGTGATGGACAATGGAAAGTTACAATATACAAGTACTATGTTTGTATAAGTCTCTATTTTAAGTCTCTGTTATTCCGCCAAGAGGTGAAATAGAGCAATAAACTCAGGTCTATAAACACAGCTACTGACAACATGTGCTCAGAGTACTGTATGTAATTCCTTATTAGCAAATTAAATATTTGATGCTGTAATCACTTGGTTTCATATTTTTCATTTGTAAAGAACTTGTGGGGCAGCATGGTGGTGTAGTGGTTAGTGCTGTCACCTCACAGCAAGAAGGTCCGAGTTCGAGCCCCATAGCCGGCGAGGGCCTTTCTGTGCGGAGTTTGCACATTCTGTCCATGTGGGTTTCCTGCGGGTGCTCCGGTTTCCCCCACAGTCCAAAGACATGCAGGTTAGGTTAACTGGTGACTCTAAATTGACTGTAGGTGTGAATGTGAGTGTGAATGGTTGTCTGTGTCTATGTGTCAGCCCTGTGATGACCTGGCGACTTGTCCAGGGTGCACCCCGCCTTTTGCCCGTAGTCAGCTGGGATAGGCTCCAGCTTGCCTGCGACCCTGTAGAACAGGATAAAGCAGCTAGAGATAATGAGATGAGATGAGATATAACTTGTATGTAAAGTTGTAAATAACAAATTAATATTGATTTTTTTCCCTTTTCAGGCAACCAATCATACAGTGGTTAGTGGTGATATGTCATCAATATATTGAAGCTCTCCACAGCCCCCTGCTAACATTTTTCTGGCAAACAAAAATTCTATCTGGACACACACTTACCCATTTCGGGTATGAGGTTGTAAAAAGGACCTGAAGTAGACTTAATGATGCATTTGATTAAAGATCTTTACTCGGAATTTCCAGCCTGTGACTTGGAAACCACAAATGCCCCTTTTCCACCAAATCAGTTCCAGGGCTGGTTCGGGGCCAGTGCTTAGTTTGGAACCGGGTTTTCTGTTTCCACTGACAAAGAACTGGCTCTGGGGCCAGAAAAACTGGTTCCAGGCTAGCACCAGCTCTTTGCTGGGCCAGAGGAAAGAACCACTTACGTCGGCTGGGGGGGCGGAGTTGTTAAGACCAACAACAATAGCAAGACCGCGAAAGGTCGCCATTTTTAAGCGACGAGAAGCAGCAGCTGTACAAACATGAAGTCATCCATTATTGTTGTTGTTGCTGCTTCTTCTTCTCCGTGTTGTTGTTGCTTCGATGTTTGCGCCAAGGTTTATGCAAACGCAGCGACGTAATTGACGTATACAGCGACGTAACTGACGTATACAGTGACGTAATGACGTGGCTCCCCTTAGCACCCTGAGCTATGGAAAAGCAAACTGGTTCTCAGCTGGCTCGCAAGTTGAACGAGTTGTGAACCAGCACCAGCACTGGCCCCAAACCAGCCCTGGAACTGATTTGGTGGAAAAAGGGTAAAAGAAAATGCAACTCGAAATGCAATTCCTACTGAAAAGTTGGGAAGGTCTACTCAACCCTAAGTTCAGCAGATTTATAAATCTGTTATAAAGTGCATATACTAGTAGTCACTTTATCTCAATAAACACAGACCTGTACACTTGTTAAATCTGTAACATTGATTATAGAGTTCGCTCATCACTCATCACAGTTAACTTGCTTGATTTTTGTGAACAAATATGGAGGCATTAATTTTTTTCCCTACTTCGTAGCTTAAACATGCAAAGTGATGTAGCTCAAAATAGCTGTCAATGAGAGAATATTTATGACTCAGAAATGATTATTAAATATGAAATATTGAATATTAAGTCAGGAAATTATTTTTCCCACTGATAATAAATGAACATACAATATTTGACCATTTTGTTACTTGTGGTAATGAAGTGTGAAAATGAAGCAATGAATGAACAACTGCGAAACCTAACATACATCTTGTTGCTATAAATTACACTTTTTTTGTTCATGTTGTGTGAATTGTATTCAAACCATTGCACTTGACTTTATAACTTTATATGCATATATATTATTTGGGGGAGTCATGGTTTAATGGTTAGAGAAGCAGCTTTGGGACCAAAAGGTTGCTGGTTCGATTCCCTGGACCAATAGGAATGGCTGAAGTGCACCTAACTCCCAACTGCTCCCCAGGCTGCTCTGGATATGTTGTACGTCACTCTGGATAGAGGTGTCTGCTAAATGCCAATCATGTAATGCATATAAAACTGAGTTTAAGAAGAAGAGTCTGTAAATGAACCCTGTCTTTTGATATCACAAAGCTTAAAACTTGACTCCTTTCACTTCCGCACTAGTGGAATAATTTGCTCAGCTTTGCTCGCTCTGCAGATTTCCTCATAACCTCATCACAAACAAGAAATGCCTGAAGCTCTTCTGCCAGCACTGATGCAGAAACACACTCAGTACCCTCCCTGAGCATGAATGAATTCGTATATACAATGTTTCTGTCTACTATGGTTCTCTTGCCAGCTCATTTAACAGATCTGTGCTTGGACTGCATTCTGCCTCACTTGCAAGTCGCTTTGCATAACAGCACCTGCCAAATGAATATGGAAATGTATATATAATAAAGATATAAATGGATATATGTGTTCTATTCTCTCAGTCACAGCCTTAAATACCACAGTCCTGGTAAATTATTGAATCTGATGTCTTTTTTAAGCATAATCGTTGATACGGTGAAATATAAGGAGACATTTATTTCGCATTTTTTGAAGGAGTCTCCAGTGTAAGTATTATATAACAGTCAGATAAAGCTGTCACTTGCTTTTCTGACAAGGAAAAGTCTTCCACTGACAGTTCATTGTTGTTTTTATTAAGTTTAAGAAAGATAAAAAAAAGATAGGTGACAAATTATGAATGGAACTAATATTAAATGTAACTATAAGCTTCTAGCTTTCCTTCTTTCTTTTTTCTTGAAAAAAATCCATCCCATGTACATTTTCCTTTCTTTCTTTCTTTCTTTCTTTCTTTCTTTCTTTCTTCATTTATTTCCAGTAGAAGAGGTTTTATTTATTTATTTATTTATTTATTTTAAAGAGAAATAGGACCTGTTCCATTTAGGCTAGTAAAAAAATACAAAATCTTACGTTTAATGTTCTTTCTTTCTTTCTTTCTTTCTTTCTTTCTGGTAGAAAATTTTTTATAAAAGAGATATAGGACCTGTTCCATTTAGGCTCGTGAAAAAATACAAAATCTTACATTTAATGTTCTTTCTTTCTTTCTTTCTTTCTTTCTTTCTTTTTTCTTTCTGGTAGAAAAGTTTTTTATAAAAGAGATCTAGGACCTGTTCCATTTAGGCTAGTGAAAAAAATACAAACTCTTACATTCATTCATTCATTTCCAGTAGAAAAGTTTTTTATAATAGAAATAAAGGACCTATTCCATTTAGGATCATGAAAAATACAAAATCTTACATTTAATGTGCTTCTTTCTTTCTTTCTTTGCACAACTAAGACCTCAGTAATTGCAAATAATTCAAAATAAAACCAAAGGTTTTGTAGCATAATAACATATTAGGGCATATAAAGAACTTATGCCTGTTCATGTTTATTTCATTTCTAATATTCCAGTAAAGTTTTGCTATCATAATCAAGTTTTCTTTGTAAAAACTGCAAAGATGTTATGAAAAAGGTATGAACAGGGCCTGCTTTTAATATAAAAATGAGTCCAACTGTAGTGGAAAATAGTTTCTTTGGGAAAATTATGACTACTGAAGGGGGCTATATTCAAGCCATGTAGAACCTTTAAATAGGCAACAAACTGCTTCCCTGGGCAATTTAGTGTGATGAAGTTATTATTTGTGGCTGTCGTGCTCCATTTGGGAAAAGTGGCTGAAAAGAAGCCATTTTAGCTCCAGTAATTACTGCACCAAGCACACAAATCATAAACTCATTTAAAGGCAGCAGGGGGGATTTCACAAAGTTTTCAACAGGCTATAGTATGCCTGCTCAGGAGAAGAAGAAAAAAGTAAATGACATTCTTTTTGGACAGCTCTGGCTATTGAATTCAATAATTTTACCATATGGGAAAAAATTCTCATTTCTTGCATAGATAAGCACTGTTATCTGTCGTATTTTTCTTTTTTTGACAAAGAAATTGTCTCACAGTGCAGTGCCTAATGGGTAAATCTACAAATACACTGTCTCAGTTCTAGGTTTGGGCTTTTTAAAAGTATTAACAGTATTGGTGCTTTTACTTCTGATGTTTCTTTTTTTAATGATCCAGATATAAGAATAACAATACTCTGTACTGATAGTGTTAATCAAGCAGATTGTAACCCTGAAAAATGAAATGCTAAACTATGTAAGATTAATGTGCAGAATTTTTGCTCCTTCTACTAGCTCCCTCTACTGCACGCGCACGCATGCGCGCGCACACACACACACACACACACACACACACAAATGCACTTTTCCAGGCTTTTACCACTACTTCTTTCATTTGTATTATACGATTGTAAAGATGGCTGGCAGGCAGGCAGGCAGGTAGCCGTCTTCTCCCTTTCTGCAGGTGCTGCATAGTGGCTGTTGTGCTGGAAATACAGCACCCCACTCACCATGTTGAAAGCAAGCAGTGGCAGTTCAGCACCACAGGCAGAAAACAGCACCACACACACATTAAGGGAGGAGTGGCCAAACACAGCATGATACGAATAATGGCGCATGCATTCACCCTCCCGGAGCTCGCAGCGGGGTATATAAGGGTTATGTGCAGCATAGCATGTGAGTACATTCCCTCTGAATGCACTATCTAATAACCTGCATTTTCTGTGACCAGATTCCAGTTCAGACAATGCACTCACCTGCTCGAAGGATGGAAGAGCTGCCTCCTCACAGTAAGGAACAGAAGTTTACCAGTCCTCACCTCCTGACCCACCTCCTCCGACCTGGACCCTTACTTACACACCAACTGGCTCACTCCATGACACCACAAAAGAAAAACAAAAAAAACCCACCTGCTTTGCACTTTATGCATGTTTTCCATGTGTTACTCCTTGCCACTAGGGGTGCGACACTAGTGGAGAATGTGGGCAAGCGACACAGACTCTGGAGCCTCAGACATGGACCCCATGGTGAGGCATCTCCTGGACATCAGTGTACATCAGGGGCAGATGTTCCAGGAGTTAGCCCACAGCCTCCACACCCTTATCCAAGAGCATCTGAGATCAAGACAATCGCCAGGCACAGCCACGGTCCCCCTCACTGACCCAGCCTGTGATGCCCTGCGACTGCTTACCAAACTGAACGTGGACGATGACATAGATGCATTCCTGAAGATGTTTGAGAGGGTCGCTGAAAGGGAAGGCTGGTGATCCCATGAGTGGGCTCATATCCTCGCCCTGCTCTTCACTGGCAAAGTGTAGCAGGCCTACCATGCCCTCTCACTGGCTGGTGCTGAGAACTATAATATACTCAAAGAGGAGATTCTGGCCTGCTGTAGGCTCTCTCCCACCTGAGCTGCCTCAGTGTTTCACCATTGGAGCCACAGACCAGGTCAGAAGCCCGGGACACAGATGGACGGCCTCCTACAGATTACTCAGAGGTGATTCCAACCAGACCAGCTAATCCCTGCAGGGATCATGGAATGGGTTGCTCTCAACCGCTTCATGCAGGGCCTCCTGGGTGAAGAGCAAAGAGCCATGGGGATGAAAGTGGCCTGGACCACCAGCAACATGGTCACCACACTGGAATGTGCACTAGCCACCTTGGAGATGGGGAGGGGAGAGAAGAAGATCTCATTCCAGCACAAGCCCCACAACCTTGGCAGCCAGAATTGTAGTATGCCTCAGAGGGCACAGGAAGACCCCCTGCTGCAACTGCCACCTTGGGACGAACCGATGCCCACAGACCTGGAGTGCCATGCGACAGCTAGGCCCTTCAGACCCTGGTTGGCAGGGTGCATCCTTCATACTGCCTTTGAGCCACATGCTCCCACCATCACACTCCAACTGAACAGTGTTCCAGCGCCTGCACTCCTGGATTCAGGGAGCGCCATCACTCTGGCTCATCCCTCAGCCCTGACCAGGACCTCTTACCCTTGTGGAAGCCTGGCCATCACCTTTGTACACAGGGATGTGAGAGAGGTCCTTGCTGCAGAGGTCCAGATAGAGGGCCAAAGAGGTGAGTGGCCCATGATGGTCAGTCAAATCCTCAATCTCCCTGTGCCTCTCCTCATAGGTAGAAACTGGCCAGGGTTTCCCACCTCCATAGCTACCCCAAAGCAGAGGATAAGAAGAAAAAATTCCTGAAGACCGCAGAAGCATCCACAGTGCACCCTGCCAGCTGCCCCTGGGACCACATTCCTAGCCTAATGAGACACAGCAGCTGCAGAAGCCAAAGCTGAAAGTGAGCCCTCCTTACCCTCTAACCCTCTCTCTGCTTTATTCCAACAGGCTGTAAGGGATGGAAACTTTGGGAAGGAGTAAAAGGAGCTGCCGACAGCCTACTTTCTGGTGAAGAGTGGATTACTGTACTATCACTGCAATCACCAGAGTGAGCTCTGTGACCTCATCATCAGACCCAGGGCCAAGATCCACTTCGTCATGCGCCTGGACCATGCACACCCACTAGGCAGCCACCTGGGTCCCCCAAATCTACTGGAGAAGTTCCAGGACCAGTTTCACTGCTAAGGTACACAACTTCTGCCAACAGTACCCCCAGTGCCAGTGAACCTCCCCTTACAGGCCAGCGCTGGCTCCATTGATCCCCCCTCCCATCATCGAGGTCCTTGTCGAGCAGGTGAGAATGGATCTTGTAGGGCTGCTGCCTAAGTCTGCCTGGGGCTACAAGTACATCATGGTGATTGAGGGCTACACCACACAATATGCAGGGACCTGAATGGCCCATGGGACCCCCTTCATCTCCAGACTCATGATGGACCTGTGTCAGCTGTTGCAAGTCAAAAATCTCAAAACCTCAGTCTACCACCCTCAAGCCAATTAGATTAGATTAGATAAAACTTTATTGATCCCTTTGGGCAGGTTCCCTCAGGGAAATTAAGATTCCAGCAGCACCATTACAGATAAACAGAGAAAATAAATAGAGAAAACTTCTAGATAAATTAAAATAAATTAAGAATTTACATATACAAATATAAAAAGAATAAGATATGGGGAAGAGAGGAAGGGGGAAGGAGGGGGGAAAGGTGGGGAAAAGGGGGGCGGCAGTAGGAGAGATATAGCACTTTATATTGCACATTGTCCAGTCTTGCTTATTGTTAGGCTAGGCTACTGCTCCTTCCCATCCTCTGTCCTCCTGTTACCCCTCCTCCCCCAGAGAGGAGTTGTACAGTCTGATGGCATGAGGGACAAAGGAGTTTTTGAGTCTGTTCATCCTGCACTTGGGAAGGAGCATTCTGTCACTCAACAGGCTCCTCTGGTTGCTGATGACGGTGTGCAGAGGGTGACTGGCATCGTCCATGATGTTCAATAGTTTGTCCATAGACCTCTTCTCTGCCACTGTCACCAGAGAGTCCAGCTTCATGCCGACCACAGAGCCAGCCCACCTGATCAGTTTGTCCAGCCTGGATGTGTCCTTCTTTGTCCAGCCTGGAAGTATAGTCTGCTCTGTCCCTTCCTGTATAAGTGTTTGGTGTTGCAAGTCCAGTCCAGCTTGCTGTCCAGCCACAGCCTGAGGCACTTGTAGGAATCCACAGCCTCCACCTCGACTCCCTTGATCAGAACTGGTCGTGACCTTGCTCTGGACCTCCCAAAGTCAATGACCAGCTCCTTGGTCTTCGAGGTGTTGAGCTGCAGATGGTTCCTGTTGCATCACACAGCAAAGTCCCTCACCAGGCTCCTATACTCCTCTTCTCTGTTGTCACTGATACACCCAACGATGGCTGTGTCATCGGCAAACTTCTGAATGTGACACAGCTCCGAGTTGTAGCAGAAGTTCGCGGTATACAGGGTGAAGAGAAGAGGGGCCAGCACCGTGCCCTGGGGTGCTCCGGTGCTGCTAATCACAGTGTCAGATGTGATGTCCTTCAGCCTGACATACTGTGGCCTGTCAGTGAGGTAGCTGGAAATCCAGGTGACCAGGCAGGGGTCCACTCGCATCCTGTTCAGTTTGTCCTGAAGCAATAGGGGCTGGATGGTGTTGAAGGCACTCGAGAAGTCCAAGAAGAGGATCCTCACTGTGCCATTTCCCTTATCCAGATGCGAGTGGGCTCGGTGTAGCAGGTAGAGGATGGCGTCTTCCACACCGACACCTGCCCGGTACGCAAACTGCAGACAGTCCTGGGCATGTTGTACCTGGGGTCTGAGGAGGCTGAGGAAGAGCCACTCCAATGTCTTCATCAGATGTGAATTGAGTGCCACTGGTCGGAAGTCATTCAGCTCGCTGGGCTGATTCTTTTTGGGAACTGGAACGATACATGATGTCTTCCAGAGGGTGGGCACTCTCCCCAGCTGCAGGCTAAGGTTGAAGATGCGTTGGAGTGGTTCACCCAGTTCAGCAGCACAGGTCTTCAGTAGTCAGGGACACACCTTTTCCAGGCCTGCTGCTTTCCTGGGGTGAAGCTTCCTCAGTTGACCTCTGACCTGGTCTGCAGTAATGCATGGAGGAGTCTGTGTTGAGGTGGGGGAGGAGGGAAAGGAGGGGGCTGCTGTGATGACTGGGGGGAGGTGTGTTGAGGGAAGAAGGAGAGATGGCTGCAGTGAGGGAGAGGGTGGGGGGACGTGGGCTGGTTGAACTGATTGAAAAAGTCATTCAACTCATTCACCCTCTCCACTGTCCCCTCAACGACTCTGGTCTTTGTATTGTGGCCTGTGATGGTTTTCACACCTTCCCAGACCTCCCTCATGCTGTTCTCCTTCTCCACCTTTCTCCTGTAGCTGTCCTTAGCTTCCCTCACGCAGCGTTTTACCTCCTGCTGTGCTGCTTTCATCGCCTCCCTATCCCTGCTCCTGAAGGTGGCCTTCTTCCTGTTGAGGACAGCTTTGACTTCCTGTGTTATCCATGGCTTGTTATTAGGGTAACACCGTACAGTTTTAGCGGGGGAGACCACGTCTGCACAGAAGTTAAGGTAATGCGTCAGACAGTGTGTCAGCCTCTCTATGTCCTCACAGTGTGGGCTAAGCAGCACATCCCAGTCTGTGATGTTATAACAGTCCCTGAGGGCATCTTCCATTTCGGGGGACCACCTCCTGATGGAGCTAGTTGTTGCAGGCTGCCTTTGAACCAGGGGGGTGTACTTCAGCTGTAAAAGAACCAGGTTGTGGTCAGACTTCCCTAGTGGGGGGAGGGGTGTGGCTCTGTATGCATCCCTCACATTAGCATACAGCAAGTCAATTGTCCTGTTGTTCCTTGTTGGACAATCCACAGCCTGGTAAAAAGCAGCCAAAGTAGAGTCCAAAGTAGCATGATTAAAGTCCCCAGAAATGATGATAAATGCCTCAGGGTGCTGTGTCTGCAGCCTTGCTGTGACAGAGTGAATCCTTTCACATGCATCGGCTGCGTCTGCCCTCGGAGGGATGTAAACACAGATGGTGATCATGTGACTGAACTCCCTCGGCAGATAATATGGCCGTAGGCTAACGGCTAGCAGCTCCAAGTCTGGGCAACATAAAACTGTCTTTACCGAGATATGTCCCGGGTTACACCAGTGATTGTTAACATAAATGATGAGTCCCCCATCTTTGCTTTTCCCGCATGTGTTAGTGTCTCTGTTGGCTCTCACAGCAGTGAATCCCCACAGGTCCACGTTAGCATCCGGTACAAGGTGTTTTAGCCATGTCTCCGTAAAGATAACTAAGCTGCTGTCCTGGTAAATCTGCTGGTTGTTCAGAGCAGAAAGCTCATCAACTTTATTCTGCAGCAAGTTCACATTCCCCATGATAACGGAGGGAATGGATGGTTTCTAGCGCCGCCGGTTGTCCGCTAGCCTAGCCTTAGCTTGGCTCCGGCTTTGCAGCCCCTGGGTTTCCTCCTCAGCTCCGCTGGGATGGGGTGTCGTATCCCAGCTCATCCCATTGTTTTCAGGGCCAGCAGCTCCTCTCTCGAATAAGTGAGAAAACTGGCTCCTGGTTGCATGTTAAAGTTAAAAATATCCATGTTATATAAGTAAAACACACTATGTCTTTGTAAGAAGAGCAGAAAGTAAAAAAGGTGGAAAAAAGAAGTTTAAAGAGCTAAAAACTACAGAGCTACTGGAGAGCTACTGGAGAGGCAGCTGTCTCACACAGCGTCCATTAATATACCATAATAATGATCTCATGGAGAGATTAAATTAGGCCCTCAAACATATGCTGAAAAGGGGGGTAGATGAAGATGGCTGGAACTGGGACCTACTCCTCTCCATGTCCTCTTCTCTGTGCGGGAGACTCCACAGGGCTCACACCCTTCAAGCTCCTCTTTGGCTGACAGTCCAGGGACCTACTAGATATTGTCAGGGAAGCCTGGGAGGAGTAGCCATCCCCATTCCATTCCCTGATCAATTACATCCAGGAGATGCAAGAGTGGATTGAGATCGTGGCCCCCATCATACAGGAGCATATGTGGGTGGCCTAAAGGGAGCAGTAAAAAGTCTACAATTGGCCAGCCCAGCCTTGAGAGTTCCAGCCCAGCAACCCTTGTGCCCCTGCTCCTTCCAAGTGTGATTTCCAAGTTCCTCACTACATTGTCCTGGAATGAGTAGGTCCCTTGAACTGCCACCTGCAGCAGCCAAGTAAGAGAGCCTCCGGCCAACTATATCACATTACTTGCTGAAATGATGCATTGAACCAGTGCCAGCACTTTCAGCCTTCTCCATAAACATAAACACCATCAACTCTGTCCCCCTCATGTCCCACCGAGCCAGAGCAGATCCATAAAGGTGAGGAATCCACCAGCCCCTGTTCTAGCCCCATTATCATTGTACTCAAGTCTAATGGGAGCCTACGGCTCTGTAATGACTTACAGATGTTGAGCAAGGTATCAGAGTTTGACAGCTACCCCCTGCCATGAGTGAATGACCTCATAGAGTGCCTAGGGAGGGCCAGATTCATCTCCGCACTCGACCTGATGAAAGGGTACTGGCAAGTGGCCCTCTCCAGAGAAGTGTGGCCCAAGATGGCGTTTAGCACCCATTTGGGACATTGGCAATACCAGGTCTTCCCCTTTGGGCTCCATGGAGTGCCTGGAACATTCCAAAGGTTAATGGACATTGCCCTAAGGCCACATTTTCCCTATGCAGCATCATGACTAGATGATGTGGTCATCCACTCCACAAGCTGACAAGACCACCTTTACCATCTTAAGGAAATGCTTGGTGGACTCCACAATCTGGAACTGGTGACAAAGCTGAATAAATGCATGGATTAAAGCAAAAAAAAAAATCATCTGACTGAAAAAAAAAAGCTCCATGTCGTTGGCCCCTACCACGTCAGCGATGCGTCAAATTTTAAATGCCGTGTTGTCCATTATCCCCTCGGCCCCTACTTATAGTACATTTACATAATTTTAACAATGATTAAAGCTAAGGCAAGACTTGACCATTGTCATTACTGGCTATTCATGATGAAACGTCAAGTTTTCAGTGCAAAGTGCAAATTTATTTCAACAATACTTTAGTAATGCACAGCAGTGGTTAAGAGAAAAGTGCAAGTGCAGTTGAACTTGAACCATGCTTTCAAAAGGGTGGAACAGAAAGAAAAATAAGAAAATCTGTTGAAATAAAGCCAGGAAACAAGAAAAGTAAAGTGAAAGTTCACTTTTTCTGCTTCTTCGCAGTGAAGCCAAAAGCATCTAGTTTGGCAACACCTGATGCCTGTTTTTGTTTCTTTTTCCTTGGCACAGCAGCAGGAGCTTGCCATTATCACCCATTTCATTTCGCCAAGCCCATCTCCACTTATTCTTTACCGTTTTGTCGATGTCTGACACATCTGTGCCTTCATTTAAAAGAAGCGTGTCCATGCTGGCAAAACCAAAAGTAATTTGACGCGCTCTAGTGATGGAAATCAAAGGGCCTATGTCCAGTGAAATATGGCCTTATATGCAGTACTCGAGTTGAGGGGGGATGTGGGGGGAGGCATTCCCCTTCTGAAATAAAAATCTCAAATCATCCCCCTTATAAAACGGCCATCCCCCCATCACATCCCTTGGGCCATTTTACCAATTAATGTGGAAATTAGCCTACTATTATTTTAACAAATATTACTACCATTTCAACATTAGAGGCTTTGCGCAGTGATAGCCTACATGTAGCCGGATAAAAAAGACGCATATTTATTTATTCGGTTGCACCTCTCATTCACACCTATACGGAGGTTTCAGTCACTGAAAACAGCTACTTTCACAAACTCAGGGCAGAGTGGAGATTTCTGAAAACTCCATCTTCAGACACTCGTGTAAATCGGGAAAATGAAGCAACAGTGAGCGAGAGGGTGCGCGTGAATATAATGAGTCATAGGTGTGAATCTTTCACCGAATGCCATTTGTCCCGGTTCTTCATGAAATCGCACGTGCACGCACAAATTCATTAGGTTAACTTTCAAATAACTGTTCTTGTGCACTTGCAACACCGGAGACACTTTCCTGAATTTTGAGCTTTGGAGTATTCGCTTCTTTATCTATTTAATCAATGAATTTATTTGTCACATACATTAAATTACTAATGTAAAACATTAGTAGCCTATTTAAGCAATAGCTGTTTTCTCCACTGTTTTCCGACCCTTTGTGCTTAGTGAATGAGACACTTCATTACACTCCACTGACCGACTTCCAATTCCGGACTTTTTTGAAAATGTAAAATATAGGCCTACGAGATGTTTTTTGGGACTTAATTCGCATTGGTCCTTCACTATTAATTTTTGAGACTGACGAGGCACTAAATACTGTGGAATTATTTTCTCCTTACTATGAAGTTTGGCATCTTAAACAAGTGTCGGGAAATCTTGCAGCCCGACTCTGCAGCCTCCAATGTTTAACCTTCATCCTACCAAGTGGGGTCCATCTGGACCCCGCACCTATATGTTTGTTTGCCATTTTAAAAATATGTGACATACTGCCTCACCGTTTTATGAATTTGTCAGAATTTATGTCTTAATTAAAACACTAAAGCACCAGAAGATCAGCTTTTTGCATTGTGAAGGTATAATTACTTTGTTACTGGGGTCCAACCGGACCCCAGAGTAAAGTTTATCTGTCTTTCAGTTTATAATTGAATAGCACACTGAAAGTTAACTTCTTTTATTTCTTTTATGTTCCATAATGAAACTACCAAGGCATTCCTTCTTGGGGTCTGTGTGGACCCCACTGCTGCAATAAGCACAGGCTGCAAAACAAAAGCCCTAAATTATTTTACAATTACTTTTTTGTTTTAAATTCTGTAAGAAAAGACCTAAGTTGTAATCCAGAATGTTTTACAGCTGCATGAGCTGCAAAAATCATGTATATAATGCCAATTTTTTTTTTGTGGCACTATAATTTGCTGCATGTATGCTAGTTATTGCAATATTATTGCAATGTTATTGCATTTATAATACATCATTGATATTCAGCCATAGTGGATTTTGTTCTTCAATAAAGTTATGTCTGTTTGCTGCATCGAATTGGTTCTTACTGCATTGATTTCAAGGTATTCCCTCCTGGGGTCCATATGGACCCCACCTGGTAGTTTGTGTATGTAAAATTGGCTGGTAGGATGAAGGTTAAGTGTGTTCTTTATGCCTTGGGCCCTTTAGTGTATTGCTGTTATTAATACAAGATGTTCTGAACAAAACTTATCTGGTGATTTTGTCTTTATAAGCTTTAATTTTAAAGAAAAGTATTGGGGTCCAAACAGACCCCACATGGTAAGATTAAGGTGTAAAATAGCATGGTAGGATGAGGGTTAAGCGAACTGCTGAAACCATAATGTTTAAAGATTAAATCGTAGGCTAATCAAACCAAAGAAAAACACAGCCTTTCCAAAACGTTGTCTGCCAAAGCCTGTTTAACCTACAAAAGGCTTAATAGCATAGATCTTGCTGCGGCTTCAACAGGGCTGTTTAGATTTTTCACCTGATCGCATTTCAATAGGCTATTATTATTATTATTATTATTATTATTATTATTATTACTACTACTACTACAATAGGCCTAGTATTAGTAGTAGGCAAGTAGTTGCCTAGTAGTAGGACAGCCAGATGATCCATCAGTGGAGCCGCCGTTAAAAGGAAACTGATGCGGAGCGCCGCGGCTCGCCTCGGGGTGAATCACGTCCGGAGGCGCGGGGCTGGCCCGCCCTGGCAGCGCTGGTTCGTTGGGGAGAGGGCAGAGGTCACTGGCTGCCAAGTTTGGAGAGGCTGGGACCTCCCCTGGCCGAGTTACGACCGTGCAAAGTCGGGCTGGAGCCGCCGATAGAAACGAAACTCAAGCCGAGCACCGCGGCTCACTGCCTACGCCCAGCCTCCCCGGGACTAGACAGTAGCAGAGGCTATATTTATTTATTTAGGCCAGGGGTGTCCAAACTGATCCATAAAGGGCCGTGTGGCTGCAGGTTTTCATTCCAGCCATGCAGCAGCACACCTGATTTGGCTTATTCAATCAACTGACACACCCACCCTTTAATCAAGGGTGGGTGTGGCTGCAAGTATTTGACCGTGTGAAGACAGTTCAGTTGATTGAATGAGCCAAGTCAGGTGTGCTGCTGCATGGCTGGAATGAAAACCTGCAGCCACATGGCCCTTTATGGATCAGTTTGGACACCCCTGATTTAGGCCTATCTAGCGCAACAACTTATTTCTTTACATATACTCAAACATATCACAAGAAAGGGTTCAACAACAGGCAATCACAGCAGCTTGGCGAAGTTCTAAATCACATCGGTGTCAGACCTATGGGCCTACCCCCCCCCTTTTTTTTCCTCGGATCTGCATCACTCTCATTATTGACCTTTAGCGCTCCCAGTTGACGGAAATCCGTCGTAGCGACAGAAAACTTTAATCCATGTAAATGCTGACCGAGGTATAGTACCTGAGGAAACCGCATTGTCCAGCACAGAGCTCGAGCCCGAGTCTAGTCCAGAACCTGAGTCATCTCCAGAGATCAAGCCTGAGCCATCTCCAGAGCCCAAAACCAGTGCAAGTCAGGAGTCCAAGTTTCGTCCTGAGCCTGAACCCGAGCCTCCACCACAGCAAAGTAGGATGGGTTTTTGCTCCTGGAAGGGAGCTCTTTGGGGGGGGGGTCCTGTCAGTCCTGCCCGCTGTGGTGCGTGCACTTGAAGGCACTCCAGCATGCGCTCCATTAATGATGCACACCTGAACTTAATTAAGGAGCTATATGTGCACCTGTTTAAGGACAGTGCTGATGCATGATCAGTGCAAAGTATTACACTACATCAGTACGCATTACTGAGCCTTACTACCCGTGTTTCTGATTTCCTGTTTCCTGTTTCTTGATTCCTGTGCCTGTTTCTCATTCCCGTTCTCGCTTTGCCTCTGATATCCTGTTTGCACTTCACCCCACCCTTTTGCATGTTTAACGTTTTGGATTCAGCCTGCCAATTTGGACTGTTTGCCTGTGTGTGTTTGCACTTTGTAAATAAATAGATACTTCTGCACTTACATCCGCCTACCTTGTACCTTGACAGTTGATGTTCAGAGTAGCACCTTTTTGTGTGCTATAGACAAAGAGGCAACACCAATATTCAGCACCTTCACATTCATGGAGGAGGATAATGATGATTATTACAAGGTGGTAAATAGGAAGTTTAACAAACATTTTGTATTCAAGTAAACTACCATTCAAAAGCGTGAATGCTTTCACAGATGCTCCCAGCAACAGGGAGAGAGTGTGGAGGTTATTTCTAAGGCATCTTGACAGAACATTCTGATTTCAGAGCTACCAGGAACAAACAGATAAGGGACTGCTGTTAGGTACGAGGTATGAGGTGGATGTAAGTGTAGAAGTAGTTTATTTACAAAGGTGTAAAACACACACAGGCAAACATTCCAATTCAGCAGGCAAAATCCAAAATGTAATACAAGCAAAGGGTCGGGCGAGGCACAAACAGGATATCACAGGCAAAGAGAAAATGGGAATGAGGAACAGGTACAGGAATCAGGAAACCAGGAAATCAAACATGTGTAACAAGGTTCGGTAATGCGTACTGACATAGTGTAATAATTCACACCAATAGTGTGTCTAAACAGCCCTTGTATAGGTGCACATATAGATCCTTAATTATGTTCAGGTGTGCGTCATTAACGGCATGCATGCACGAGTCCACTCGACACGCGTGCAGCCCGGGGTGTGCCTGAGAGTTCTTCAGGTGCATGTGCCACAGTGCGCAGGACTGACAATTGCATTGTCATTGGAATCTTCGATAGTGATGTGTCTCAGAAACTACATCAGCATTGCTTACCAGTCAACCGATTAAAGTGCAAATCACTGGCATTTTTGCAGTGACACACAAATTCAACCTTGAGAATGCAAAAAAAGGCAAGCACCAAGTTAAAGGAGCATCTAAATCAACATCTGAAAAGAGTTGTTCAAGCTGTGTTAGGATACATGACTGTGGATCATGTCCTGCAACAGGAAAATGCTGCTGTAAGTGCAATAAGACTGGCCACTTTGAAATAGTGTGTAAAAAAAATTACACTGAGAGGGGCAAGGAAAAGTACAGATACTGATGGCAATGAGGGCAGTACAATTTTCCTAGGAGCCATTTCAGAGGATGGAAATTATGGTGAGGACAAGTGGTTTACAGATTTGCCAATTAATAGAACCACTGTGCAATTCAGGAGTGACACAGTACAGATATTACAGTAATATCAGAACAGACATACTTAAGCCTGTCCCAACACCCTCCTCTGAGAAACACTAAAGCAGTTTTCACAAGTCCTGCTGGAAGACTTGTTTGCAAAGGCAAATTTCTGACTGACTGTGTGAGGCATGGATAGAAGAACACCTTCTGGATATATGTGGTGAAGGGTACATCCTTGGATGCAAAACAGCAACTAAACTGGGGCCCATATGCAAGTTGAAGAGGAATTAAAATGAATGCAGTCTTTGGAAATTATTGTGACAATGAAAGACACCACTGGCTCCCATGGTGCTGGTGATTAGAAAGAATATGAAATCCAGAATCTGTGTGGACTTAATAAAGCTCAACAAATCTGTGAAATGGGAGAGGTTTCTTCTCCCTATGCTGGAGGACATTGCACCAAAACTCTCGCAACAGATTTCTCCCACTGTGGATTTTGGCAAATATCACAGATTCAAGACCATATTCATTATGGCACCCATACTATGTCAACCAGACTCAACCAACATCCTGCCACCTACTGGATGCACAATCTTCTCTGCACTAAGTATTTGTAGCTGAACATGCAGTCTGATATTCACAAATATGTCACCTCCTACCCATCCTGTACTCAGGTCATGATCACCTGAACAATCCCCACTGGGAAGCTCATGCAACATGGTTATTCTGGTCATCCTGGACTGATTCTCAGGCTCCTTGCACTGAATCCCATTACCAGCACTTCCCACTGCTTTTGAGACAGTTGTTTGTTCAATTATGTGTTCAGGTATTACAGCATTTTGGATGACATCATCAGTGACGGGGGGGGGGGGCTCAGTTCACATCCTGGTTAAGGTCCAGTTTCATGGAGAAATTGGGGGTTTCAGTGAGTCTCACATCTGACTACCATTCTCAGTCCAACAGACAGGTAGAGTGTGCCAAGCAGGAATTCAGCTGCTTCCTGAGGACATCCTGCTTAGAGGACCAAGGAGACTAGGCTCAGTTTCTCCCATGGGCAGAGTTGGCCCAAAACTCCCGGTGTCATACCACCACACACCTTGTTCAGTTCCAGTGTGTGCTCAGATACCAGCAGCACCAGTTCCCATGGACCACCAACCCCACTGAATCCTTCACCAAACTCCATTTCCCAAGAGTACACATGGCATACAAGCATGGCCAAAACAAACTCCAGTTCTATCACTAACTCTCACAAACTCAAGTTTACCCTCGTACTAATCATACATACCTGCCTCTCATCACACACACTCACACTATGCCAAGCAACGCTCAATACTGTATCTTAGAATGTTCTTTTCAAGTGTTGCATAGTATAACATGTGATTTGATTTGTCTGCCTGTCTGTGCTCAGTAAAAGAACTGAACTGCACCTGTATCGCAACAGTCATTATTGCGAAATAAACTCCAACAGCAGTGCTCGGTGATGGAAGTGGGCGTGGTGGTTCGGATCCCCGACGCGCCAGGAGCCGCCCTCGATCAGGCCGGAGCGTATTGCATACTGGTGAGTATCCAAGGGGATACATATTAGGCATTGGTGGATTCTGGTTGTAATCAGACCTCAATCCACCAAAGCCTGGTGCAAGACGAGGCATTGGGGGGAGCACAATTGGTGAATGTGTTGTGTGTGCATGGGGATGTTCACAGCTACCCTTTAGTGTCAGTCCACATTTTTTTCGAGGGGAAAAATTTATAGTGAAGGCAGTGGTTAATCCTTGCCTTACCCACTCAATAATTTTGGGGACTGATTGGCCGGGATTTGGGGAATTAATGAGGCACCTAGTAAAGAGTGGGTCCTGCAGTAGTTTAATAAGGGGAGGTCCCGGTGTCGCGTTGGCTGGAGCAGCTGTCACAGAGCCATCTACGTCAGCTCCCATTAGAGCAGTCATGAGACGAGACTCTGCGGCATGCGTTTGACCAAGTGAAAGTAATCGATGGTCAAACGCTCCCGCCGAACACCACCTCGTCCTTCCCCTACTTCGTGATTATGAAGGATAGATTATACCAAATGACACAGGACACTCAAACTAAAGAGCAAGTCACGCAGCTTTTGATTCCGAAAAGCCGCCGGGAATGGGTATTCCAGGCGGCTCACTTTAATCCCATGGCTGGACACTTACGGCAGGATAAAACACTAGCCCGAATAATGGCCTGATTCTATTGGCCGGGGATTCGTGGCGATGTTTGTAGGTGGTGTATGGCATGCCGCGAATGCCAGTTAGTAAATCCAGCGGCCATTCCAAAAGTGCCTTTGCGCCCTCTCCCATTAATCGAGACCCTGTTCGAAAGAATTGGGATGGATCTCGTCGGGCCATTAGATCGGTCAGCACGAGGGTACCGCTTTATATTAGTTCTGGTGGACTATGCAACGCGATACCCGGAAGTAGTGCCTCTTCGAAATATCTCAACACGCAGTATTGCGGAGGTGCTGTTCCACATTGTCTCCTGAGTTGGAATCCCAAAAGAGATTCTGACTGACCAAGGCACCGTGTTTGTCACGTACACTAAAGGAACTGTATGGGTTATTAGGTATTAAGCTGATCCGCATCAGCGTGTATCACCCACAAACGGATGGTTTAGTTGAACGGTTCAATTGCACCCTCAAAAATATAATTAAAAAATTCGTAAGTGAGGACACACGTAATTGGGATAAGTGGCTCGAACCCTTGTTGTTTTCAGTGCGAGAGGTTCCCCAAGCCTCCACGGGGTTCTCCCCGTTTGAATTGTTATATGGGCGTAAGCCGCGCGGTATTCTAGATGTGCTGCAGGAAAATTGGGAGGAGGGACCTTCACAAAGTAAAAATGAAATCCAATACGTTATTGACCTGCGCGCAAAACTCCACACACTCACCCACCTAACCCAGGAGAATTTGCGGCAGGCCCAAGAACGACAAACCCGCCTGTACGACAAGGGTACGCGCCTCAGGGAGTTTGCACCGGGAGATAAAGTACTCATACTGTTGCCCACATCGAGCTCCAAATTAGTCACCAAGTAGCAAGGACCCTTTGAGGTCACACGGCAAGTCGGGGACGTTGACTATGAGGTGAGGCGAACGGACGGGGTGGGGCGTTACAAGTTTACCACCTCAACCTGTTCAAACTCTGGAACGAGGAGGTCCCCGTGGTGTTGGTGGTTCCAGAGAAGGCGGAGCTGGGGCCAGAGGTTCAAAAGGGAACACTGGCATTGCGTACCTCTCCGGTCCCCTGTGGAGACCACCTCTCCCCGACCCAACTCGCGGAGGTTGCCCAGTTGCAGACCGAGTTTTCGGACGTATTCTCACCCCTGCCCAGCCGCACCAACCTCATAGAACACCACATCAAGACGCCCCCGGGGGTGGTAGTGCGTAGTCGCCCTTACAGGCTATCCGAACACAAGAAAAACGTGGTTCGGGAAGAACTCGAGGCCATGCTCAAAATGGGCATCGTCGAGGAGTCCCACAGTGACTGGAGCAGCCCGGTGGTCTTGGTACCCAAGGCTGACGGGTCGGTCCGGATCTGTGTGGACTATAGAAAAGTCAACGCGGTGTCTAAATTCGATGCGTACCCAATGCCTCATATTGATGAGTTGCTCGATCGACTAGGCACGGCTCGCTTTTACTCGACACTGGATTTAACAAAGGGTTATTGGCAGATCCCCTTGACTCCATTATCCCGAGAAAAAATTGCCTTTTCCACACTGTTCGGCTTACACCAGTTTGTCACACTTCCTTTTGGGCTGTTTGGGGCGCCCGCTACGTTTCAGTGGCTGATGGACAGGGTCCTTCGCCCCCACGCCACCTATGCGGCCGCCTATCTCGACTAGAGCCCTGCACTCCCGCGGGACTCCCGCGGGACTCGCGGGACCCGCCGCAAAACAGTGCGGCGCGGGACAAATTTTGAAAGCTCATTGCGGGCGCGACCAGAAGTGCACATATGCGCGTGCGGGCGGGAGCGCACATATGCGGCACGGGCGGGAGCGGTGATAAGCTGCAGTCCCGCTAACTAAAAACGTGTTTGAAATAAAATTTATAAATTATTAATTTAGGTCTATCATATATAATTTGTGCTGGATATTTTATTTGGCATTAATAAAAACATTTTAAGATGCCTAAATTTGCAGAGAGAGTCAGATTGCCAGATTGAGTGAGGAATGGCATGTTAAATTTGCCATTGATCATCCTGACGGGAAATCCTTTGATCACTCTAATGACTCGCAGTTCACACTCAGCTAGCAAGAGAACCATGAGTGAAGTGATTTACTGCTTGTGTTAGTCTACAACTCTAATCAGAGAGACAGGTTACACAGTGACGGTAGGCTTGACTCAATGCTATCCCAGAAATCCTTCCTGTAATATGCAAATTTGGCTGTCCAATCAGAGGCGGCCAAATTTGCATATTACAGGAAGGATTTCTGGGATAGCATTGAGTCAAGCCTACCGTCACTGTGTAACCTGTCTCTCTGATTAGAGTTGTAGACTAACACAAGCAGTAAATCAATTCACTTCTCGCTCTGCTTTGCAATAAAAGAAAAAAAAACACACACCATTGGTACAAAGCAAGCCCATTCACTTTTTTATGCTGATCAGAGAATTACAATGGTTTCTCATGTGATAAAAATGTGCGATTCGCGATTAAATATTTTAATCGCTTGACAGCACTAATTATTATTATTAGAGACACTACATGCTGAATTCAGAAACAAGGTAAATAATAACAAACGTGAGCTGTAGATATTTATGCTCAAATCCACTCAAAGTAGGGGGCGGGGCACCATCACGCTGTGTCAAGACAAGAACTTTCCTGAGAAATAACGCGAATGTCTGCATCATGCGGGATTTGCAGGTGGGAGCGGGACAAAATATGGCAGGCACGGGTGGGAGCGGGACTGAAAATCATAATTTTTTTGTGGGCGCGGGCGGGAGCGGGACTGAAAATCATAATTCTTTGCGGGCGCGGGCGGGACTGCACAATGCGGGCGCGGGCGGGACTGCACAATGCGGGCGCGAGAGGGAGCGGGACTGAAAAATCCGACCCGCGCAGACCTCTAATCTCGACGATGTCATTATCTATAGTAATGACTGGCCGAGGCACCTCCAACATCTGAGGGCTGTCCTCAGGTCGCTGAGGCGGGCGGGTCTCACAGCCAACCCGAAGAAGTGTGCAATTGAGCGGGTGGACATACGGTATCTGGGCTTCCACTTGGGCAACGGGTAGGTGCGTCCCCAAATTAACAAGACAGCGGCAATTGCGGCCTGCCCGAGGCCCAAGACCAAAAAGGGGGTGAGACAGTTCCTGGGGCTGGCTGGCTATTATCGTAGGTTTATACCTAATTATTCGGACATCACCAGCCCGCTGACTGATCTCACTAAAAAGGGGGCACCAGATCCGGTCCATTGGACGGAGCAATGCAGCGGGCTTTTTCTGAGGTAAAGGCTGCACTGTGTGGGGGGCCACTGTTACACTCCCCTGACTTTTCTCTCCCTTTTATATTGCAGATGGATGCGTCGGGCAGAGGGCTGTTTTGTCCCAGGAGGTGGAGGGGGAGGATTGCCCAGTGCTGTATATAAGTCGGAAGCTGTCAGTGCGTGAGGGGCGCTACAGCACCATAGAGAAAGAGTGCCTGGCCATCAAGTGGGTGGTCCTCGCCCTCCGTTACTACCTCCTGGGACGCCCTTTCACCCTCTGTTCGGACCACGCGCCCCTCCAGTGGCTCCACCGCATGAAGGATGCCAACGTGCGGATCACCCGTTGGTATCTGGCACTCCAACCCTTTAACTTCAAGGTGGTCCACAGGCCGGGGGCGCAGATGGTCGTGGCAGACTTCCTCTCCCATCAAGGGGGGGGGAGTCGGCTGCGGGCCGGACGGCTGCCCCGCCTGAGTCGGACGGTGGGGGTATGTGGCAGTAGTCTGGCTAACGCAACTTCAAAGCTCTATGAGCTATTGGTCTGGCCAAGATATTCAGCCCAACCGTTTCACAGAGCCCGTGGTTGACCCGCCTCCCTGAAATGCCTCAGTTTACTACTGGTCAAAGGCAGAAAAGGCTGTGACGAAGCTTAAACCAATCACATCACTCTTTCCTCTGACGTATGTGACGCGACGATAGGATTCTCGCTGAGCCCCATTGATTTGGCTACTAGCGGGGCTAACTGGTAGATTAAACTCTTACCGAAGCCGGTCGGGAGCAAGGCGAAAACGTCCTTCTCATCTCATCTCATTATCTCTAGCCGCTTTATCCTTCTACAGGGTCGCAGGCAAGCTGGTGCCTATCCCAGCTGACTACAGGCGAAAGGCGGGGTACACCCTGGACAAGTCGCCAGGTCATCACAGGGCTGACACATAGACACAGACAACCATTCACACTCACATTCACACCTACGGTCAATTTAGAGTCACCAGTTAACCTAACCTGCATGTCTTTGGACTGTGGGGGAAACCGGAGCACCCGGAGGAAACCCACGCGGACACGGGGAGAACATGCAAACTCCACACAGAAAGGCCCTCGCCGGCCCCGGGGCTCGAACCCAGGACCTTCTTGCTGTGAGGCGACAGCGCTAACCACTACACCACCGTGCCGCCCCGAAAACGTCCTTCCTTTCAATAAATACCTCCAGGCTGCTCTTTGCTCCGCTTTCAATGAGAACTTCCCGTTGAATGCTTTCAATACAGCATGATTCTGTAAACAATCTATGGCTTCCGGTCGCAGTTCTACTACGTCACTGCCTTGAACACGCCTCTACCCAGGGCCGTTGGAGATGCTCAAAGTTGATTGGCTCCCGATTTTTCCGGAGCTTGGAAGAGCTGTAGATAGCTTGCCTGGCCAGACTAAGCTCGCAACAGGCCCTCGTGTTGCGTCATGCTTAGGATGGGCGGGCCCAGGCTAATGTGGCAGTGGGGGCATGGTCAAGCATCGTTCTGTGACCGGAGGGTGGAGTCAGGGAAGGTAAGGGCCTCTGCATGCTCTTGCAACAAGGCTTTCGCAGATAGCTTTTCACAGACAGTTGTAATTTATCGTTGAGCGGGGAGTAATAGGCATGTGCAATGTTATTCACCACCACAACGCAAGGGGGCGTAAAGTCACGAAATCGCTAGGAGTAGTTGGTGGGTGTGGTTAGTGGAGTGTTTATCCTCCGGTTACTTATAATGACTAGAACTGGAGTCGTATAGATGTACGTACTTCCTCACTTCCTCGATCAACCGCTCTTCGTGCTGCTCCATCTCTGCTCGTGTTTTTAAAAATGGCGGTCATGAAACCAAACCAAACCGGGAAAGTAGGGAAGCGGAAGTGCGTGTACAGCTGATGTAGAGTGGACCAATCAGAGCCCTCTTGTCTGCGACGCTGTCTGCGAGGCTTCTGCGGTGGTCACAATTTTTGGGAGGTGTGCGCAGAGCGTCTGCGAAGGTGGGGGGGCTACGCAGATGCCATCTGTGACGCCATCTGCGAGGACTGCATTGTCAGCATAAATTGGCCTTAAGTGGCAGAATCACTACACCTGATGTGAATTAACCTGTGTTTGTGTGTCTTCCCAGCAGCCGCGCCCTATTTAAGGAAGAGAGGGAGAGTAGAGGGGGCTCTCTCCCGACCGGAACATGTGTGTGTGGCGTGTGTATAAAGATATATGAATAAATGTGTAGAAGCTGAAAAACTGATAATAAACGGTTTTGTGAACTCAGTTCTGGCCTGCTGTCCTTCTGTGCTCCACCCACCCATCCAAGTTGCTACAATTACAATGTTGGATTTATTCATGTACGAAACTGCACATTTTAATAATTTGCAGTTAGATTTAATGCTGTGGAAAGTCAACAAGACAAGTGAGTTCCTGTTCTCACTTAAGTTATAGCCACAGCATAAACTCCTCTATCTTGAAGACTTTCCTGTGCTGATAAACTTTGCAAAATGATAACAACCTAGTCACCGGATCAATGATTAAAGGTTTTACATTGTTAAAATCAAGGTCCCTTCCCATGCCAGGACCTGATCTTCCCAGTCAGTCTCCTGTCCCAGTATTAGCCAGGCCCTTGAGGCACATTGGGCAGCGACAATCTCTGTTTTGGTAGCCCTTGGCCTCTTGCCTATTACATATTTGGGGTTACAGTGGGGGCCAGTCCTCTGCTAACCACGAGAGTTTGACTCCCCACTCGCATCTGTTTTACAGCATGCCTCGTCAGATGGCAGTAGGTGCCATTTTGATAATGCCATTTGGTATGACCCTACCACAAGTAGAACTCACAAACTCTTGGTCAAGAGGCAGACGCACTAACCACTCGGCCAGCTTGCAGTGCTATATTGTTAGACACCACATTTTTTTTTTTTTTTTACATTTTTCTGCTAATTGTTATTATTAGTCTTGGATTAAGTGACACATCCCCCTTACAAGTCCCTTTGTGTGATCTGTTACTACAGAAACAATAACACATAAGAATGGTCACATGAATATTAACCTATCGTTCATGTTACAAACAGAACTACTTTCCAAGCTGTGCTGTTATACTGTATGACAATAATGCACACCTTCTGAACAATGAAATTTGAGCATTCACCTGTGCTGTGGTCTAATATAATTTGTACTTAAAATAGTTCCAATCCACTAATTTGATTGGATGAGCAGTGTTTCAAGAGTACTTATATTTAGTATAACCACACTGAGATGCGGTTATACTAAATATATAACCATTTATGTCACAGTAGAGTTTGTGACATCATCAACAGACATGGCAAACTATACAATTTTCATGATTATAACTTCAGGCTTAAAATATTAAAGCTCATCAGATGAAGTTGAAAAACAGAGTGGTGCAGTGGTTAGCATTGTCACCTCACAAAAAAAGGTTTCAGGTTCGAACCTCATGGCCGATGGGGGCCTTTCTGTGTGGAGTTTGCATGTTGTCTGCATGGGTTTCCTCCAGGTGCTTCAGTTTCCCCCAAAGACATGCAGATTAGGTAAAATACCCAGCCACTGGGGTTGTCCAAGCCAGTGCATACTTAGTGCTGGTCCCCATCCCAGATAGCTTTGGGAAGGTTGTGTCCAGAAGGGCATCCGGTGTAAAACCCGTGTGAAATCAAATATGTAGAACAGATCTGCTGTGGTGACCCCTAATGGGAGCGGAAGAAGATGAAGTTGAAAAGGAAGAAGGGACGTTGATTTCACTTCTGCAACAATTAGTTTGGCTCCATTAATTTGATTGGTCAAGTGGTGTTCCAAGAGTGCTAATATTTCACTTCCTAGTTCCAAACGGGGGCGGTACGGTGGTGTAGTGGTTAGCACTGTTGCCTCACAGCAAGAAGGTCCTGGGTTCGAGCTGAGCAGCCGGCGAGGGCCTTTCTGTGTGGAGTTTGCATGTTCTCCCCATGTCTGCGTGGGTTTCATCCGGGTGCTCCGGTTTCCCCTACAGTCCAAAGACATGCAGGTTAGGCTAATTGGTGGCTCTAAATTGACCGTAGATGTGAATGTGAGTGTGAATGGTTGTTTGTCTCTGTGTGTCAGCCCTGCGATAACCTGGCGACTTGTCCGGGGTCTACCCCGCCTCTCACCCGTAGTCACCTGGGATAGGCTCCAGCTTGCCTGCGACCCTGTCGAACAGCATAAGTGGCTACAGATAATGGATGGATGGATGGATGGATGGATGGATAGTTCCAAATGGTTACTATGGTCGTTCGCAGCATCATCAGCAAACATGGCAAATGATACTTTTCAGGAATACAACTTTTCACTTAAAACATGATGAAGATGAAATGCCAATTGTACACATCAATCACATCGATGTGAGCTTGCTAGCTAGCCTGTTAGCCAATGTCCTGTAAAGTGAGTGTAGATTCTTCGGGATCTATTTCTGCAAGCAAAGCAAAAATAAACAGAACATTTGGCCAGATTGTGTCCAAAGTGTCCATTACTGAATAGCTCGAGAATATTAGTATTGGAGAATAGTATAAGAGTCAGCCAATCCAAGAGAAGGAGGCGGGGTTTTGGGGAAAACTCGCCTTTCTGATTGGTGGGACTTGCTGTAATGTAATCCGTTTTTTTTTTTAGCCAATGTCCTGTAAAGTGAGTGTAGATTATTTGGGATCTATTTCTACAAGCAAAGCAAAAATAAACAGAACATTTAGCCAGATTGTGTCCAAAGTGTCCATTACTGAATAGATCGAGAATATTAGCATAAGAGAATCATATTAGATTCAGCCAATCCAAGCGAAGGAGGCGGGATTTTTGGGAATAGTCGCCTTTCTGATTGGTGGGACTTGTTGTAATTTAGTCCATGTTGGTCTAATGAAAATTAAAAAAAAAATGTTAGCCAATGTCCTGTAAAGTGAGTGTAGATTCTTCGGGATCTATTTCTGCAAGCAAAGCAAAAATAAACAGAACATTTAGCCAGATTGTGTCCAAAGTGTTCATTACTGACTAGATCGAGAATATTAGTATAAGAGAATAGTATAAGAGTCAGCCAATCCAAGCGAAAGAGGCGGGATTTTTGGGAACAGTCGCCTTTCTGATTGGTGGGACTTGCTGTAATGTAGTCCATGTTGTTGTTTTTTTTTTTTAGCCAATGTCCTGTAAAGTGAGTGTAGATTCTTTGGGATCTATTTCTGCAAGCAAAGCAAAAATAAACAGAACATTTGTGTCCAAAGTGTCCATTACTGAATAGATCGTATAAGAGAATAGTATTAGATTCAGCCAATCCAAGCGAAGGAGGCGGGATTTTTGGGAACAGTCGCCTTTCTGATTGGTGGGACTTGCTGTAATGTAGTCCTTTTTTTTTTTTTTTTAGCCAATGTCCTGTAAAGTGATTGTAGATTCTTTGGGATCTATTTCTGCAAGCAAAGCAAAAATAAACAGAACATTTGTGTCCAAAGTGTCCATTACTGAATAGATCGTATAAGAGAATAGTATTAGATTCAGCCAATCCAAGCGAAGGAGGCGGGATTTTTGGGAACAGACGCCTTTCTGATTGGTGGGACTTGCTGTAATGTAGTCCATGTTTTTTTGTTTTTTTTTAGCCAATGTCCTGTAAAGTGAGTGTAGATTCTTTGGGATCTATTTCTGCAAGCAAAGCAAAAATAAACAGAACATTTGTGTCCAAAGTGTCCATTACTGAATAGATCGTATAAGAGAATAGTATTAGATTCAGCCAATCCAAGCGAAGGAGGCGGGATTTTTGGGAACAGACGCCTTTCTGATTGGTGGGACTTGCTGTAATGTTGGTCGAATGAAACTTTTTTTTTTTTTTTTTAATTTTGGAATATCAAGAAAACGCGGTTTATAATTTATACAGGAGAACTGTACGCCGTGAGTCTAAACATATATAGTTATATATATATATATAAAAAAAATTACTTCCGGAAGTTGACGTTTTCAGCTTGGTTTTTTTAATAATCCGGGGAAGCCAGACGTAAGGAAGAGCACGTCGGTCACGTGACCCGGGTAAAAGGGGAGTCTCTGTTGTATGTGTTTACATCAACGCGTTCACGCGCAGCTGCTGTGTCCATGCTAACGCTAGCCGCTTCTGTATATATGTTTCGTTTTCGCGTAAACTTCGACGCACAGCGACGTTAAACAACAAGAGAAAGCTGTTGTGATTAGCGAAGAAGGAAGTGCGACAGACGAACGCAGTAGTGTGTGTGTGTGTTTAATCGGCGTCATGGAGGAGCTAGCGGTGGAAGTGCGGGGCGCGAGCGGGGCTTTCTACAAGGTAGGTGCCCCTCTCTGAAGCACTCACTCTCACATCCGTGTGGATGGATTTATCCGCGTTTATTCTGCACACTTACTGCATTAACACTCGGCGTATGGGCCTGGATCGACTCCCCAGGCCTACATGACCATGTTCGGGGCTTGGATTTTGAGCTGCCGCCCTTCTAGCAGCTCCATCCAGAGGCCTTTCGGTCCCGTATTTATTCTTAGACGCTCCATGGATTTAACTTTAAGCTCCATTGGCTGTTAGTTAAACCGGAAAAAAAAGGATCCGCAGTGCTGTTTAGGCCTCCAGGAAAGACTAAAATAATGTTGGCCTGTTGGTCAGGCAGCACTGAATCATTTTTATGAGGCTCCTGCGTGCTGGATTATAGATTACACTGTCTTTACACTACCGTTCAAAAGTTTCGGGTCACCCAGACGAATTTTGTGTTTTCCATGAAAAGTCACACTTTTTTTTTTTTTTATTTCCCTCCATAAGTTGTAAAATGAATAGAAAATCTAGTCAAGACATTTTTCTGGCCATTTAATCGACCCCACAAATGTGATGCTCCAGAAACTCAATCTGCTCAAAGGAAGGTCAGTTTTATAGCTTCTCTAAAGAGCTCAACTGTTTTCAGCTGTGCTAACATGATTGTACAAGGGTTTTCTAATCCTCCATTAGCCTTCTGAGGCAATGAGCAAACACATTGTACCATTAGAACACTGGAGTGAGAGTTGCTGGAAATGGGCCTCTACTGTATACACCTATGGAGATATTGCACCAAAAACCAGCTAGAATAGTCATTTACCACATTAGCAATGTATAGAGTGGATTTTTGATTAGTTTAAAGTGATCTTCATTGAAAATATCAGTGCTTTTCTTTCAAAAATAAGGACATTTCAAAGTGACCCTAAACTTTTGAACGGTAGTGTATATTACCTTTATTGTCATTTTCACAAGCCACAATGACACAAATGGACGTGTTAAGATAATACATACATAGCGTAAGCAACTTTTTTTTTTTTCCTTAGCAACATACCCTACATGTTACTATTTCAGAATTTCCCATTGCCTGGAATTGTCTCAGAAAGTCCCTTTTTTTTTGCATTGTCAGTTTCTAAGCTCTAAGCTAAAGCAAGCAATGCATGGTAAGTATTTGCCTTCTGGGTTGTTTTACAATCAGGGTACAAAGTTTGTGTCGCAGGGGTCCAAAATACAGATTGATTCAAACTGGTTCTTGTACCAGTTTTTAAATGAAGGACAAGTTAAAGAACAGATAGGCATGTGTAATAGTTTGTATTATAACAAGATTAAGTAGCTTTAAGCAGGGCTGGGAGAAACAAATGAAGTGATTCTCGGAAAGGACTTTTTTTTTTTTTGACATTTGCAGCTAGAATAGTCATTTACCACATTAGCAATGTATAGAGTGGATTTCTGATTAGTTGAAAGTGATGTTCATTGAAAAGAACAGTGCTTTTCTTTCAAAAATAAGGACATTTCAAAGTGACCCCAAACTTTTGAACGGTAGTGTATGTTTGTTGGCTCGTACCAACAAAGTACAAAGGATTTTGTCATGTCTGTCTTTTTCTCTCTCTGTATGTGTGTTGCTATTTTTCCCAACTTCAGATCTGCCTTTACAGTCTCAGGACAGACTGTACTCTTCCTTCTAATCATCTTAATATTTCCCTGAAACCAACTCAAAGCCTCTAGATCTGACTTCCTGCTATTTTTATCTCTAACTCCTGTCATAAATTCTGCATTAAAGGTGCAGTATGCGTTTTTCGCAAGCCTTCGGTCGACTGGGATATCGCTACTGTATTCTGTTGTCACAGTCTTGTACGGTCCTCACTTCTGTTCGCACCATCTCTGCGTACGTCCTCAATCCGAATGTGCAGTACCGTTTTCAGATAGATATTTATTATATAGGGGCGGCACGGTGGCGTAGTGGTTAGCGCTGTCGCCTCACAGCAAGAAGGTCCGGGTTCGAGCCCCGTGGCCGGCGAGGGCCTTTCTGTGCGGAGTTTGCATGTTCTTTCTCCCCGTGTCCGCGTGGGTTTCCTCCGGTTTCCCCGACAGTCCAAAGACATGCAGGTTAGGTTAACTGGTGACTCTAAGGGCCTCTGCATGCTCTTGCGACAAGGCTTTCGCAGATAGCTTTTCGCAGACGGTTGTAATTTATCGTTGAGCAGGGAGTAATAGGCGTGCGTGATGTTATTCACCGCCACAATGCAAGGGGGCGTGAAATCGCTAGGAGTAGTTGGTGGGTGTGGTTAGTGGAGTGTTTATCCTCCGGTTACTTATAATGACTAGAACTGGAGTCGTATAGATGGACGTACTTCTTCACTTCCTCGATCAACCGCTCTTCGTGCTGCTCCATCTTCGCTCGTGTTTTTAAAAATGGCGGTAGTGAAAACAAACCAAACCGTGAAAGTAGGGAAGCGGAAGCGCATGTACAGCGGATGTAGAGTGGACCTGGAGTGGACCAATCAGAGCCCTCTTGTCTGCGAGGCTTCTGCGGTGGTCACAATTTTTGGGAGGTGCGCGCAGAGCGTCTGCGAAGGGGGTGGCTACGCAGACGCCATCTGCGAGGACTGCATTGTCAGCATAAATTGGCCTTAAATTGACCGTAGGTGTGAGTGTGAATGGTTGTGTGTCTATGTGTCAGCCCTGTGATGACCTGGCGACTTGTCCAGGGTGTACCCCGCCTTTCGCCTGTAGTCAGCTGGGATAGGCTCCAGCTTGCCTGCGACCCTGTAGAACAGGATAAAGCAGCTAGAGATAATGAGATTAATTATATATGCGTATATTTGTATTTTTCTGTACAGTTGCACTCAGTTCGACAGCCTTACATAGCTCGATTTAGTAATCTCCCTGTTTATTATAGTGGTTTTAGTGCTCAAGAGTTCAAGTGTACTTGTGCAGTAAACTTTTTTTTATTCTATTCTGTTCTGTTCAATGTTATGGTCCGGCTATAAGCTAGCACTAAGAATTAGAATCAGAATCGGGTTTATTGGCCAAGTATGTCGACACACACGCACAGAATTTGGTTCTGGTAGTTTGTGTGTCTCTGGCGATACAGAGGAGGGGGAAAAAAAGTGTGAAGATATGTATATGTAATATAAGAAAAATGTGCATATATAATGGACATTATATACATTATACAATCTAATAAATATGCAATCTACAACAACTATTATAACTATACAATATACATGATATATTATGCACAATGTCTATACAATATCGATCTGTAATCTGAATATCTCTACCTGTCTGGAACAAACACTATAATATACAATAGCTATGTAATGCATAAAAATATCTATAATAGCAAAAATTAAGTTATTCCACGAAATTGGGTCGTACGTGAGCTGAGAGCCGACGAGGCACATGGCGCTGAGTTGGCTATAAGCCATGTACGACAAGACTGAGTGGAATAACGGTTTTATTCTATCCACGTTCACTGGATTTTGAGAAACGGGGCTTTTTTTTTTTTTTGCAAATTCGATAAATTAAAAACGTTATACAAAACATCCGACAAAATAATTTCCGCTTAGAATGTAAACAAACCGGCGCAATGACGAGAAAATTGCTATAATAATTCTTGAAAAATAATTTTAAAAAAAGATACGTGTTTACCATGAAATACTTTTATTCCATGTTTTGTTGCCTTTTTTCATGTATTTTTTTTTGTGGCTTTATTTTTGAGTAGTTTTTATTTAGTCCTCGGCTGGTTCAGCAACACGCTCCGCAATTTTGCTTTTCAGTACTCCTCGTAGTAGAGTAGTCAGAGTGCACGATTTCTCATATCCAGCGAATGTGGAACAATACAGTATCTGTAATATACGTTATACATGACAAGCTGCACGGCTTTCCTTAAAAGTGAGTTGTACAAACAGTTTATGGTGCGATAGAATTCTCCCGAAAGATGAGAGCTTCGGTTGGTCACAAACTTTGAAATCTGATCTGGTACAAATTCAAAAGAAAATTCTAGTGCATTGTGAGAAACCGTTTTCCAGGTAGGTTCTTGGACAGTTGCGAAAGGAATGTCATGTATTTTCATGTTGTTCTGGGGGAAAAAAAAAATTGTTGCGAATAATTGTTTCATCACGCAGGCATTCGTGAAGGACGTTCATGAGAACACGGTCACTGTGACGTTTGAAAACAAGTGAGTATCGTCATATTGCAGTGACACTCCTGTGTCAAATATGGCACACTTAAGCTTTATATTGACCTTTAAGAGATTTAATAATTATGTACAATCTTTGCATTATGTATTGTAATATGTTATTATAATGTAATAATGATTGTGCACGACTCGTGGCATTTACCCAAATCTACATTCATGCGCTTGAGTGCCTATACAGGCCAGTGTGTGTTTCCAGAAGTTCTAATGAAGCAACCATTTTTAATTTTTTTTTTTTCATCTCTCTCTCATTATTCGATGTTGTAGTTGGCAGCCGGAGCGACAGATCCCTTTTCATGATGTGCGGTTCCCTCCTCCTGCTGGGGTTCAGAAAGAGATCACTGAGAGTGATGAGGTTGAGGTATGTGCTATTTAAAAAAAAAATCAGAAAACAAGACAAGCGTACAGTTTTTTTCAGTTTTAATTGACTCATTTGTCTTTGTTTGGTTTGAAGGTGTACTCCAGGGCTAATGACAAGGAGCCGTGTGGGTGGTGGCAAGCTAAAGTGCGCATGGTGAAAGGAGAGGTGGGCAGGATTTTAAGTTGGATGTTTCGTGCATAGTTTAGAATTCAAATTAATTATGCAAGTCTTGAACGATAGTTTTGACGTCACAGGAAGGAAGTGGATATTTTCATGCTTCCTTCGTTTCAGTCTGAAGAAATTACGGCTGTTTTTCAGCTCGCAAGTGGTAACTTGTGGCTTTGTTTCCTCCAGTTTTATGTCATCGAATACGCAGCCTGCGATGCCACACTCAACGAAATCGTCACGTTAGAGAGGCTGCGGCCCGTGAACCCGAACAAAGCCACCACAAAGAACCCGTTCTTGAAAATCAGACTGGACGTTCCAGAAGACCTGCGACAGATGTATGCATTTCATTACGTTTCCATTTCAAGCTTATTCAGTTGACGTGTTTAAGATGTTCGTTCTAATTTTCTGTAAATATCCCTGAAGAAAATAGGGATTTTTTTTTAAATAATAATTTATTTATTTACGGGTCAGCCACAATCAGATTTACCTACTTGTTTGAGATCATGTAACACCATGTAACAGCCTTCTATTTATGTTTATTAAACTATTTCATATGTTGTAATGGTAGACTATCATTGCCAATGTATGACGTTTCAAAGCCAGATCATAATTTACCACCACTGAATCCATGGTTCAGGTTTTTTTTTTTTATCAGACAAACTCTTCATATTGCACATTTTCACCATGTAACGCATGTTCATTTGATTTAATACCCCAGAATGCATCATTGCTGCTTAAACTTGGCAATAATTTGTCAAACACTAACTGTTTTAGTAAATCAGCAGATTTTTGAGGAACAAATTGACAGCTGAATCACGGAATTCCGATAAAAATGAAATCTTTCACAATAGTTTTGTCAATGGGGGGTGCTGAACCTAATTTGTTTTCTTTGTCACTGCAAAGTTGAAAATGGCCTGAGAAATCTTCTCATCTCATTATCTCTCGCCGCTTTATCCTTCTACAGGGTCGCAGGCAAGCTGGAGCCTATCCCAGCTGACTACGGGCGAAAGGCGGGGTACACCCTGGACAAGTCGCCAGGTCATCACAGGGCTGACACATAGACACAGACAACCATTCACACTCACATTCACACCTACGATCAATTTAGAGTCACCAGTTAACCTAACCTGCATGTCTTTGGACTGTGGGGGAAACCGGAGCACCCGGAGGAAACCCACGCGGACACGGGGAGAACATGCAAACTCCGCACAGAAAGGCCCTCGCCGGCCCCGGGGCTTGAACCCAGGACCTTCTTGCTGTGAGGCGACAGCGCTAACCACTACACCACCGTGCCGCCCTGAGAAATCTTATTTAATGCATTTTAATAAACACTTTAAATTAAATACAGACATTTTATGTAGTATGTGAGATGATTTGATACAAAAACCTTGTCGCTGGGGGCATATGTTTGCAAAATTCACATGCCAAAGATTTTGCGTGTCATTTCCGTTGTTTTCTGTAGTGTCCATAACAGAATGTCTTGCTGTAACAGAATGCTGCAGAATTTTTTACCATTTTTGGTGATTATGACATGCATTGGTCCTGTTGGCCTCATGCAGGGCTCTAGTTACATATTCATACGTCTTTAGTTGTTAGATATATTTGCAATATGTAGTGTCCGTAACGCCAAATTGATATTTTGGTAAAGCCAGTTAATTGAGACTTCTTGACAAATTTAAATGAAACCTTCATGTGAGAATGACGCAAATTAATCCTATTCTTCTCTCGAAGTTGTAATTGATTGAATTAAGACCCCACAGGCCAACTATTTGAACACTAAATTATTATAATCAAGATGTTACCAAGACGGTGGTGTAGTGGTTAGCGCTGTCGCCTCACAGCAAGAAGGTCCGGGTTCGAGCCCCGTGGCCGGCGAGGGCCTTTCTGTGCGGAGTTTGCATGTTCTCCCCGTGTCCGCGTGGGTTTCCTCCGGGTGCTCCGGTTTCCCCCACAGTCCAAAGACATGCAGGTTAGGTTAACTGGTGACTCTAAATTGACCGTAGGTGTGAATGTGAGTGTGAATGGTCGTCTGTGTCTATGTGTCAGCCCTGTGATGACCTGGTGACTTGTCCAGGGTGTACCCCGCCTTTCGCCCGTAGTCAGCTGGGATAGGCTCCAGCTTGCCTGCGACCCTGTAGAACAGGATAAAGCGGCTAGAGATAATGAGATGAGATGTTACCAAGACATATTTTGACCATTCAAGATACAGCCCTGGCTTGTTAATAACACTTTTCTTTTTTTTTTTACATAATGTGCTTTTTAACACTTTTGTTTTTGAGACGGCTATTCATGTACAGTTGAACCTCGTTTGAGTGGCCTCCCCTATTGCCGGCCAAAAGTGGCCTTATAACGTAGTGTCCGTAACGTCAACAACCTAGCAGAATGGGGCATGTATAAAATGAGGTATATTTTCAAAACGGGAAGAGAATGCTACATGAAATTTTAGGTATGGGACCCCAATATGTTCAAGCCCATAATATCACAGTTTTGACCATTTTGGGTAACCTTGGGTTTTTTGTTATTTTGGAACCTATAAGGTCCATCTGATCTTGGCTGACTCGTTATTTTTTTAAATGCAGAGCATCATGATGATAACGTATAAGGTTCATGCTTCTGTTTGCATTATTTCTGGCCTGGAAATGAGCTCCACCCCTCGGGAGAGCAAAGCTGCCCAAGACTGTCCATTTCCTTAAAAGGAATTCGAAATTTTTAAATGAAATGTATCAATTGGAGGGGGGAAAAAAAAGTTTTTATTTGTTTATTTATTAGCAGCAGCCATCTACGTTGCCCTGAAAATGATATACTGCAAAAGGACCAGTGTGTCACAGTGTCGTTCTGGTCTAAAACTGTAGTATAAAAACGGTTTATGCTATTTGTCCCCCCCTTTTTTTTTTTTTTTTTTTGTACTTATGGTTGAATTGTAATCAGGTTGTGGTCTGTTAATTTCCACAGCTGCGCAAAAGACTCGGCTCACAAAGATTTCAAAAAAGCCGTGGGAGCTTTCAACGTCACGTATGACTCGGAGAAGAAGCAGCTGGTCATTCTGGTGAGTCAAAAGTCTGGAATCAGCATTTAGTCATTTCTCCAGTGATCTCTCGTTTTCTCCTTATCTCCATCTTGACGTCCTTTTGGTCCATTCCAGTCAGTCAACGAGGTGACGACTAAACGGGCGACCATGTTGACGGACATGCACTTCAGGAGCCTGCGCACCAAAATGGCCCTCATGCAAAGGAACGAGGAGGCCAGCAGGCAGCTGGAGGTACGGCCGCTAGTACGCAGATATCCTCCTGCGTTCCACTCGCTTGTAATTACTTACTTACTTATTTACTTACTTACTCTGTCCAGTCTGCCCCAATCGACTGCACTGCAATAGAATCTAGCTGCTAAATCTGTTTCTGCCGTTTGGGAATGGAGTGTGTCACGTAATGATGGGATTGTGGCCTGCAAATGTGCTGTGTGGCACTTCAGTGTCTATATTTAACAGGAGCAAGAGGGTTTTGCTATCTCGTAAGTTGTTCGGATGCACAGCTGTTGCATTCCAGACCCTGGCAGAACGGGCTTCCACACTGGCGCGCAGAGCGAGGGCAGCGTCAGAACAAATAAAGATTAGCAAGCGCTTTTTTTTTGGAAGTGTTACGATTCGGACCACGCCTGGAATCATTAAACCCTTTTAAAGCAGTTTGCTTTGTGCCCAGAATAAGTTTTAATTTGCATGTTCGCTTAAGTGTATTCTGAATTTTCTCACTCTTCGCCCAAGTATATGTCTAAGAATATATTTTCGAATGATTCGTTAGATCCTTTTATTCAAAGTAACTAAACGGCGAGGCAGACCTTCGTGTCCAAGTTCAAAGTGCTGCGGGTTGATCTGTAAGATAAAGTTTAATGCAAATGATGATGAAACGATCTCATCTCATTATCTCTAGCCACTTTATCCTGTTCTACAGGGTCGCAGGCAAGCTGGAGCCTATCCCAGCTGACTACGGGCGAAAGGCGGGGTACACCCTGGACAAGTCGCCAGGTCATCGCAGGGCTGACACATAGACACAGACAACCATTCACACTCACATTCACACCTACGGTCAATTTAGAGTCACCAGTTAACCTAACCTGCATGTCTTTGGACTGTGGGGGAAACCGGAGCACCCGGAGGAAACCCACGCGGACACGGGGAGAACATGCAAACTCCGCACAGAAAGGCCCTCGCCGGCCACGGGGCTCGAACCCGGACCTTCTTGCTGTGAGGCGACAGCGCTAACCACTGCACCACCGTGCCACCCACGATGAAATGATCATTTTTACAATTTTTTTTTTTTTACACACATTTGATCACATTTTCAAGTGTTTATTGTGTATACTATATTTACAGTCAGCTCCAAAAGTATTAGCATCCCTGCCAAGGTTCCCGCCGGCTTCCGTCATTGACGAGCATAATCCATCAGTGACTAAGAGAAAAATTACTAGCAGTCATCACAGTGACGGATGTGTTTGTCATCATTATCATAAGTCATCGTTTATAGAAATCGCTCCATAAATCCTTCCGTTTGCTGAAATCCAGCTGCGGTGAAGAGACTGCGGGAAGCCAGGGTGTAAACAATGAGCATGTGACCAATAAAAATCGACCACATAATGAGCGCCGAACTTTGGACCAATCACAGCGCATCTTAATCGACCTGGTGCGGTGGTGTAATTAGGCCAAAAAAAAAAAGATAGTGTGTTTCAGGTAACATGAAATACTAAAATAAGGTCGGTAGGTAGGAAAAAGTTTTTTTTTTTTTTTTTGTTTGTTTTTTTTTCCCCCTTTTTTTTTTTTTTTTTTATTTTGTTCGAAAAAATTAACACAAGTAAACATCTTACAAAATAGTATTTTGGCACAGAATCCTTGATACCACACATCATAATAAAATAAGTGTTTTAAATCTTTAAACGAATAAAAAAAAATCGCGAGAGTTCGAGTTATGATCTACGGAAGTGTATTGCTGCCACACTAAAAAAAAATTGGCTTAGAATCAAGTAATTACGTGAAAAGATATTGTTAACAAAGTTATCATGTTTTTACAATATATTTATCATGTAATAACATCACGTAATTTCATGATACGAACTTATCACGTTATTTCATGATATTTTCATGTAATAACGTGAAAAAACCTTATCAAGAAATAACGTGAAAATAACGTCCTAGGCTAGGCTACTTCCATTAAAAGCAGACGGCCTAGCTGAGCCTACTGTAGAACTTGGGTCGAGCAAAAACACCGAGCAAAAACATGGCTGAATCCTGAATGACTACTATTTGTATAAATCGGGGACTACATAGGCGGCAAAATGTAGTGTTTTTCCCTGCCATGGAAGTGCACTTGTATACTGAAGAGGAAGCAATTTGCATTACAGCCTTGAATGAGGATTCAAAATGGCGGCTCGGCTCAGTTTTACCTTCCTCCTTCAGTATACAAGTGCGCTTCCATGTTTATGCAGGAGGGCTGATAGAAGTGGCGAAACATTTTACTTTTTATCGTTTCTTTCACAACTTGAATGCGTTGAAACAAAAAATTGACAAACTAACGCCGCTTACACTAAAATATTGAGGGAAATTTGTAATAACTTTACGGTCGGCAATTTCGACGCGGAAATTCTCGATCGGTCGGGTTACCTGAAACACACTTTTTTTTTTTTTTTGGCCTTATCTCTGTGCAACTCAAACAATGGCGCAGTCGGAAGCTGATAAAGGTTTTCGGCGGGCTTCTTCAAGCACTGAAAATGATTTTAAAGGAGATACGCCGAGCCTTTATTTTTAAATAAATTTCCGAGTGGATAGTATCTCCATCCTTGACCCTTGTATGCTGCATGAATGGGAATAAAAAATATATATATTTTTGAGAGTTAAAATCGACCACAAAGTTGGTATTTGAGCTGCCCCGCTGAGCCAGCCAGCCCCGAGTGCGTGACGTCACAGTGGGAACCGGTTTTAAGGCCGAGGCCTTTTACAGCTATTGATCAAAGTCATATAATGCCGCTTTTCCACTACCAACGCGGCTGAGTCGGGCTGAGCCGTGCGGTGCTGAGTTGGGCTGAGTCGAGCTGAGTGGGGCTGTTGGAGTTGCATTTCGACTACAACCGCGCTGAACCGTGCTGGCTGGAAGTGGGTGGACACATTGGGTGGAGTTAGCGAAAGTGGGTGGACGTCACGTGATGTCGTTAGGTGGCGCAAACAGTGACATCAGTGATCTTTTAAGCGGTAGTCTCACAACCCGGATAGTCAACAATAAACATGGAGTCGTTAGTGTTGCTGGTCTTGGTGCTGTGGCTTGTTGTCACCGACAGCGCCAACAGATACTGGCAAGAGCGTATAGATGAGGCGAGGCGCATAAGGCTTCAGAAATTCTCGTAATTCGTAATTATTCTTCTTCCGGGTTTACGGTGTTTACAGATCCCAGCGTGCTCGCGGGGCGTGTGTGGGCATGTGAGGACACTCCTCCTCACCAATCAGTGCACAGGGGAGTGTCTCCTCACGCCCCTAGCCCCACTCGGCTCGGTTTGGCTCGCTTCAGCCCCACTCCAAAACCGTGCGAGTTTTGGGTGCTAAGCAGGGCTGAAGCGAGCTGAGTCGTGCTGCTCTGAGGTAGTCGAAACGCGAGCCGTGTCGGGCTGAAGTGAGCTGAAAAAGGGTAGTGGAAAAGGGCCATATATAAAAATTTATGATGAAGGTAAGAAATATCGTTACCGACTTGCTCAACTAAGACTGATTTAACTTCATTGATTGTGGTTGACTCTCCTTAAAACAGGATAGGGTGTTATAACTTGTGCAACACGCATGTACATGCATGCATTTTCACTGATGAAAAGTAAAAGGCTAATTAAATAATCAGATGAACTGAGACAATCGCATTCTGAAGCAAATTAAATAATCTTATACCTGTAATTTAAATACACAATACAAGCTACATGTATTAATCTAAATGCAGGTAAACAATTATTATTATTTTTTTTAATCCAAATGAGAGTCGGAGCTTACCCGTCCGTGTTCTCACTTCTTGAAGGCTGATCTTGTGGCCGGTTTGTTTTTGAAACAAACAATCTGACTGTCAGTTCTCCATTCATTCACTTCTTCCACGGAAGGGCGAGATGGCAGCAATATCCAGTTTAGAAATAAGACGGCTGCTCCACTTCTCTTCATACTGTGCATTCCGCCATTACTGCTCTGCTCAGGCAATTACTAAAACCCGGGACGGAACGGGATGTCACCGGTTTTAGCAACAACTGCAGGGAGGTCACTGCCCAAGCGATATGTTCCGTCTCGGGTTTTAGCAGCAACCCTCAGCTCACTCGGGAAGACTGGTGCAACCGAACTTGCCTTCCTTTTAAAAAATAAATAAAATAAATACTTTCCTTTTCGGGGCGGCACGGTGGTGTAGTGGTTAGCGCTGTCGCCTCACAGCAAGAAGGTCCTGGGTTCGAGCCCTGGGGCCGGCGAGGGCCTTTCTGTGTGGAGTTTGCATGTTCTCCCCGTGTCCGTGTGGGTTTCCTCCGGGTGCTCCGGTTTCCCCCACAGTCCAAAGACATGCAGGTTAGGTTAACTGGTGACTCTAAATTGACCGTAGGTGTGAATGTGAGTGTGAATGGTTGTCTGTGTCTATGTGTCAGCCCTGTGATGACCTGGCGACTTGTCCAGGGTGTACCCCACCTTTCGCCCATAGTCAGCTGGGATAGGCTCCAGCTTGCCTGCGACCCTGTAGAAGGATAAAGCGGCTAGAGATAATGAGATGAGATGAGACTTTCCTTTTCTTGTAGTTTTCCTTTCCTTTAATTGGTGCTGCACCCTCTTTCAATACGGGCTTATAGCCAGCGCTCCTCAACAGATCAGAGGTCTCGTACGAGTCTTCAGTAAAATGTGCAGAGGAGAGACCACTTCACAGGCGTCCAACGTGCCCGTGAACTTCTCGCAAAACGCGTCCAAATCTTTGCAGTTTGAACATTCTTGGGCCCTGAATGCAACGTAAATCCAGCTTCTGTCATGTTGCTGCATGGCATGGCGATAAATTAGCTCAAAATGGAGGATCGGAGTGGCAGTCAGCTGTGTTTAAGTGTAGCAGAAATGGCGACGAGACCGATAGACTTCCTGCTGTGACGTTACGGACGCCAAGGTCGTTCACTCAGGCCGCGACCTATATAAATCATTTTAATCGTAAAAATTACTATATTAGATTTATTGTTAATGCTTAAAACTATTCCTGTGCCATTCTTGAGGTCTCAAGGCATTTATAAACGAAAGTAAGGCCATGGCTCTGCGTATCTGCTTTAAGGGCTGAAGCCGGCACAGGGGAGGCACATTCAGAGCTAGGGCTGGGAATCGATCCAGATTTCCTGGATCGATTCGATTCCGATTCATAAGGTCACGATTAGGGATGTTAACCGATGACCGTTTGACCGGTGGTTGACCGAATCAACGTTAACTGGCTAATTGTTTTTTTTTTTTTTGCTTGTCGGTGGGAAAAAAAAAATCAATCGTTTTGAAGCTGCCGATTTTGGAGCGGAGAACCTGGAATTCTGTGTTTGTAAACGCTTGGGCCATGCCATGCGGTGTAAGGACGACAGCTGACAAATCAGAAGCACCCATTCAGTCATGCCCCGCCCCAGTTGAACACATCTGCCACCAGTGTTGCCAGATTGGGCGGTTTTAAGTGGATTTTGGCGGGTTTTGAACATATTTTGGACTGGAAAATGTCAGCAATATCTGGAAACATTGGCTGCCACTCGGCGAAAGAAAAAAAGTGTAGACGCAGGCTTTTTAGCTTACAAATTACTATTTTTTTTTTTTAAATTATTATTAGAAGGCACATGGAGTTTAGTCCTGCCTTGGCCAGTGCATTCTGAAAGTATGTTTCGGTCTGTAGCCAACAATGCATGTTATTGCAGATCATATCTCTCCACACAAACTAAAGGCGCAGATGCCGACTTTTTCACGGCTTTTTCATGGACTGCAACGGCATTTGCTTATGGAGTAATTTTAATACAGAATTTACTCTGATAAAATTATTCAGACACTCCAACGCGTGAAAAAGGCGCGCCGTTTGCATCCCTGTTTAAACTCATAGGTTAACCGGCTAATGAGGCTCGGTGGTCGGTCAAGATTTTTTTTTTTTTTTTTTTTAGTTTTCGCTGTCCCTAGTCACGATTCGATCCGATATCGATCTACTTAGATATTGCTGGATTGTCACTTTAAAGTAAAAACTGTCCCTATTGACAGGAACAGCCACATATGTGTTTATGCATGTAATTTAACACCAAATGCCTTCTCCAGTGCAGTCTGATTCGCCGCAGGTTTAGCTGAAACGGTGTCGGCATGGTGCCTGGATAAGTGGTTGCGGAGACTGGTTGTATTGCCACTATAATTTACTCTATGTGGCACAGTTTGCACACTGCTTTTGTTCTGTCGACTTCGTCTCTGTCCTCGTAACGTTTGAATCCAAAGTAACGCCATACATCAGCTTTCAGGCCAGGTGGTGATTTTAGCTGTGCAGCTTCAGCCATCTCGCGTTCTTAAGTTTCGGTTTCATTTGCCGGCACCCGCTTTTTATAGCGGTACTTGCGCGGCCGAGAAAATAGTGCCTATAGACCCTTTTCACTCACGTGACCTTCGTAAACGCGACCGCCATTTTGGACATGAAGAAATAACGGTTTATGGCACAGACCCTTTCGGTTTTCGCTCATCTAGCTGCTACAATGACTGCTTAGACTGCAACAATAATACCTAACACACATTTAAGTATCCGTCGTAAAGACGTGAAACTCGTCGAGTGACGAGTGAGTTCGTTGATAAGCTAACACAATCTAAAAGTAGACATACCATCACACTGCCCTGGCGCTGTGTACAGTTTACCTTCTATGGTTTGTGCACTCACTATTTGCCATTACTTTCTCCAACCCAGTGTTCGAACTATGCCGATATTTTCCGGGGGGGTCCCTTTTTTTCCCTGGGGGGGGCTTGCGCTTGTCTCAGAGCGCGGATCTCCAAACACATGAGAAGCCTATCTTACACACATATCACGTGGACTCCACACACGCATCGCGTCTGAAGTCATAACTCATCAGGGGAAATCGTGTCCGCATTGGCATGTTCAAAAAACAACCTCGCGTCAACAATGATACCACACGCAAGAAAAAAAAAACACAAAACAGTCAGGCTACTCAACACATCTGATCCACAGCAGCACCAAAGCATCACTGGAAATCGCATCAACAAACAAATGGCACCACAAACATGAACGAATCGGTCAGGCTACCGATTCCAAACCACAGCAGACGAATAATTAAATGCATCTTACCTTAAAGCAGAATCGACCACAAAGGAAGTCTGTTGGCACACTTCCTTTCTACTAGTTTGTGTCCCCAACCTGGCAGCAGCAGTCGTTGTCATATCGGTTTATTTTATCTTTGATGTAAACACAGCACTTCGGATATGCAAATGCTTCCCGTTACACACGATTGCTACACCAATAAACATCATTTTGCCAATATTTTAGAGACCATCCATCTTCTCCGTCGGTCAGCATCTGTCGGGATCCGATAAAATGATAAATCTTGCCTTGTGTTGATGGTTACTACATCCAGGTGCACAACAATATAATGGTCTTGCTGAAAGTAAAAACTTTCTTTGATGGCTATATTCCTTTCGGTGCTTCGCCGTCGTTCCTCGTTGTTGGCTGTGGTAAGGCCAATTTATGCTGACAGCCCAGTCCTCGCAGATAGCGTCGCAGACAGTGTCTGCGTAGCCCCCCCCCCACCTTCGCAGACGCTCTGCGCACACCTCCCAAAAATTGTGACCATCGCAGAAGCCTCGCAGACAAGAGGGCTCTGATTGGTCCACTCTACATCCGCTGTACACGCACTTCCGCTTCCCTACTTTCCCGGTTTGTTTTGTTTTCACGACTGCCATTTTTAAAAACACGAGCGAAGATGGAGCAGCACGAAGAGCGGTTGATTGAGGAAGTGAGGAAGTATGTACATCTATACGACTCGAGTTCTAGTCATTATAAGTAACCGGAGGATAAACACTCCACTAACCACACCCACCAACTACTCCTAGCGATTTCGCGACTTCGCGCCCCCTTGCATTGTGGCGGTGAATAACATCGCGCACGCCTATTACTCCCCGCTCAACGATAAATTACAACTGTCTGCGAAAGCCTTGTCTCAAGAGCATGCAGAGGCCTGTAGACTACTGGTAGTTCATGTCCAAAATGGCGGCCGCGTTTGTCGTGACGTCACGTGGGAAGGGTCTCTTGCCACCTGGAAGAGATCAATCCACACATTTTTGAATCGATCTCGTATTTTTTGAACGTCAATCGATATCGGATCGTTTTTTTTTTTTTTTTTAACCCAGCCCTATTCAGAGCCCCGACCGTCCACGAGCACATCGGATAGTGTCAGTAACACAGGGGTCGGTAAAAAAAGCACCAATGTGAAAGTGCTGTCAGTCCGGCAGGCGACTAAAGGGAGCGATGTTTCAGGTGCTATGGCCTGTTGAGATCCCGTGCTGAACATATGCTGTGTCGTTCTGTGTTCAGTTTATAAATTGACGGGAAATTCAAATTCCTTCACTGTTGGTTGTTCCCAGACTCTTCTCAACTCTGTTCAATTGTAAATCAGGTTTTGTGTTGAAGTAAGGCCTAAAGGGAGTCCTAATACCGCTTTTGAATAATTCCCTGTTAAAATGACCTTCAGTAAGCTCAAGCTAAAGAGGTTTATTTTGGCTTAATGGTGCACAGGGTGCCCAAAATCGAGTCTTTCTTATTAGAGGCTGGAGTGGAGCCTAAATTTCATATGTAATGTAGAGGCCTAGTACAGTTATTTGAATTGTTTTTTGGTTGGTATAAATCTGTACGAAGTCCACTTTGATATGTCGGTAACTAAGAAGAAATACAGAGTGAGTGAAGAATACTTCTTTGACTTGGTTTTCCAAGGAACAAAAGTGGCGAATATTTTTCAGAGCCCAGGGGGAACGCTGCCCTGCTAAAGATGCATTAAAAAGCTTCAAAATATCTTTGTTGGTAATTTAATCCGGCATGAAAACTTGGTACTTCTCAATGAAGGAGCTTTACGCGAAGTATATTAAAAGGCCTTGTCGAACCATGTGTCACAATCATGCATGTAGCACCTCTGCATTTAGTACTTTGTGCAACCCCCAGTTTCATGGCTTTCATCCAAGGTGAAATTTCAGAATACAGACTGAGAAATTTGAGACCGCTCCTCAGTCCAGAAGTCCCTGTCTTGTGGATTCGTCTCCTGAGCTGTTGTTCAGCACAGATTTTCAGCAGGTTTTAGGTCGGGGGACTGAGGCGGAACTGGGCCGTGTCGAATGTTGACTCTGTGGTAATTGAACCGTTTTTCTGAGGATTTGGGTGCGTGTTTGGATCGTTGTTCTACTGGAAGATCCAGTCATGACCAAGCTGTAACTTCCTAGCTAGAGTTTCATCAAATCTGCTGGTGCCGGATGCCACGCATCTAAACAAGGTTCCCAAGGCTTTTAGAGGAGTAACTGTGCTACATTCTCACAGATCCTCCACCATATTTAACAGTGGGGATTAGGATGCGGTTTTAGTCGCAGTTTTAGTCGCATCTGGTGAACATCAGGCTCCTACTTTTAAAGATGAAAGGAGGAGAAAAAGCTTTCTTCTGGTGCACGTTCCAAAGAACTTGTCGGTATCACTTTCTGATCTTCCCCATATTCATGAATGACTAAAGGAATCTAGTGAAAACAGGAAGTCGTGGACACATGCTTGAGTTCCTAAACGCTCCCATGAATTTTAAAATATAAATGGTAATGTACGTGTGTGTGTGATAGAGTTCTTATTGTCTAGGATAATTAAGTGGTGTTCATCTTTTGAACCCCCAAAAAATACGAGTTAAAAAGATGTTTTGGGTAAATCAGGTTCATGGTCATGTCCTCCGTTTTCTCCAGAGCTCTCGTCAGTTAGCGTCAAGGTTTCACGAGCAGTTTGTGGTGCGTGACGATCTGATGGGTTTGGCCATCGGCACACACGGAGCCAACATCCAACAGGCCCGCAAAGTTCCCGGAGTCACCAACATCGACTTGGACGAGGAGACGTGCACCTTTCACATCTACGGCGAGGTACACCGCAGGCCTGCTTTCACATAATCGCGTTCAATCTGAAACTCTGGCTGTGCAGGATTTTTTTTATTTTTTTTTGACTGGTAGGGTGTGTGATTGCAGGACCAGGATGCTGTGCGCAAAGCCAGGAGCTACCTGGAGTTTTCCGAAGATGTTATCAGGGTACCCAGGAATTTAGTAGGTAAAGACAAATCAATGAAATGTCCATGCATTAATAAACATGTGTAATAGGCATGTTTCTGAGATGTATATTAGTTTAATTTCATTCCATCCATCCCTCGGTTATCTATCGATCGATGTTAAAACTTTAGTTACTTTACTAAACGTATCCTGGCACTAAAAAGTATCCTTTTGGAAATGAGTTGCAAAGGTAAGGACGAAAGCTCAGGATTTCAGTTTGATGTCAGAATTAGAGATGAGAGCAGGAAATAAGTTGTCCACTGCTAATGTTTAACCCTCTGGGGTCGAGAGCTTCGCTGGCAAAGCTCAACAGGTTTAGAATGTGTAGGTCATGTATTTAGATAAATATCTTTGCGAGTTTTTATCGTACAAGCATGATGAACGTATTGACACAAACGTTACACTTTTCCACGTACCCACTGCCAAACATAATATTTTTTTAAATGACCTAAATTAGATGAAACGTAAGTTGTCACCTTACTCGGTCACACCAGAGTTGGAGCGCTGAGCTCCCACTTACACATTTCATAAAAGACTCGTCACATGGTAATGGCATGATAATCACTTTCACTCTTTCGGTTTTGATTGGTTTCTCTTTCGCGGTGGAAACGCCGACCGTAAACAGGATAAAATCTGTCCGATGGAGTTTAGGCTATTTGGAGGTAAAACTTGTTGCGAGATGGCACGCGGATTTTATGCGCTTCGGATGATTCAGGACAGCATTCAAGTCAATCTTGAGAACCGCGACACTGATGATGAGCGATTGGGGGTGGGGTGGGTTTAAACCTCGACTCGATCCAGCTGAAGATCAACTGGAGTAAGTGTAAATATTTCTCCTATTTATTATGAGCAGATTAGTTGATGTGTGTGCTGTAGTGCATACGCAGGAAAAATGACTGAGCAGTTTTTCCAGAGTTAAAAGTATTTTCCTCAAAAATTGAGTTTGGAGAGTAAAATTTGGAGTGGGAGCAAAATTACAGAGCAATTGTGTAACCGAGATGGCTGTGGCTTTGAACTGCGTAAAAATAATACAAGATTTAATTTCAAGACTCACTGAATCGAGTCAAATACCAGATAAATGAAGCTGGTTTAAAAAGCAGTTTTAGTATGGTGTTGGAATGTATATTTAAAAAAAAAAAAAACATGACCTTTACCCATTGTGATTTGACCTGATGGGATTGAGAGTTGGCAGTGGGAGGGATTTTCACTCTTCTCATTCAGTGGAATGGAAATTTTTACCCTTCTCATTGAATACCCCTCCCACTGGCAACCCTTTATCCCAGAACAATAGGACGTAGGTTTTTTGACGGCCAGTTAATTGTCCAAATCAGTGGAGCAGATTTAAGTTTTGGTGCTTGATCCATTCCGAAGACTGAACAGAATCACCTCAAGGGATTGAAACGGTTCACCACAATGGGTAAGGTAGTGCTTTTTCACACATTCCAACACAGTTCTAAAACTGCTTTTTACAACAGCTTCATTTATCTGTGGGTTTTGTTTGTTTTTAAAGTACCATCATGGCATGGGTACTACATATTGTCGCTGAACTTGTGCTGAATACAAGTCATATGACTTTAAAAATACTGCTTAGATTTATTGAAATGGACAACAGTGCCAGAAAATGCCCTCAGACCCCAGAGGGTTCACTGCTAGAGACCTGTGCAGGTCTGAGCTCAGCCTTTGTCTGATTGGGAGATAGAAGCTATGGTGTGTGGATATACAAATAGAAAAAACGGGCCACTCAAATACGATAACGGCAGGATTCAAGCCGACGTTGCAAAATCCAGTCCTTTCCTGGACAGCACTCTAGAACGCTCAGCCACAGAGGAGTACATCGCAAACTGAGGTTATGTAATATGGCACTTAATACATAGTCAGTATGCAGTGGTGCCACACCGCGACTATGAAATCACTACCTGAGGCTGGCACGCCAATTTACTTTCTTAAACGCACTCAAACTCTGTTAAACATACACAGACAGGTGTCGCTATAGGTTTCAGCCAAAGGCTGTTTGTAATTGGACATGTTAATTAAAAACTTCAGTAAAGCACAGAATAGTTTGGCTTTGTTTTTTGATTCGATAGTAAAATAACAGAGCTGATGAAAAAGTACTGCGTCAAAGCTTGAGGTGTTTTTCGGGGGGGGGGGGGGGGATTTTGTCAGGTCTGACTAAAATGATGAGGTATTTTTTCTTTTATGCTTCTGCCATTTACCTTTTGCTCCCCTCCACCAGGAAAAGTCATTGGGAAGAGCGGGAAGCTGATTCAGGAGGTCGTGGATAAATCCGGAGTCGTCCGAGTGAGAGTGGAACCAGAAAACGAGAAGAAATCCTCTCCACTGGAGGAGGTCAGGATGTGTTTATGACTTGCTGTCAATGTACATGACCTCTTAGACAAGGACAGACATTATAAATCAGAAATGGAAAGGAAGCTGATCTCTAGTGAGGTGAAGTGGAAGTGTTAACTGAATTGACTACTTTCACGTTAGCCATAATGCTTTGCGCCTTGGGGGGGTAATGCCTCGGTCATAACCGGCTGTATGTGCTCCTACGGCCAGTCTACGTGCAAGAAACGCACAGAGGGCGCGTGTGTGACGTGCTGATTTTCGAGCCGTAGATTGGCCACAGACCGGCTGCAGAGGTTCTTTGTCATGTCAAACAAACTCTACAGGCGCTTACGTTTTTTTCAGGTCGCAAGACAAACTTACGGCCAATGTGCGTCTTTCTCCACGAACAAAAAAAAAAACGCAGCGATTTGGGAAACGCCAAAAATCGCACGGACAAAAAATCGTACGTCCGGTTGTGACCTAGGCTTAAGCAAAATATAAACTAAAACAACATGGTGTCGCACATGGACAGTAATCTTTCTAATTTAAATCTCCCTCAAACTTTCAAAGAGGCGTCAAAACTAACTAAACCAAAGCTTAAAGAAATCTGCAAAGCCTTTTCTGTGGACTTTGAGAAATCAATCGGTAAAAAAATGCTTGTAAATATCGTATCGAACGCTTTGAACCTCTCTACTTCGGGTGACGGTCAGCAGCCGTGTTTGTCTGTCAACACGGGCGTTCTGACGATGACTTACCTGAAGAAGTTAAAAGATTGACAGTGATCGTAGAAGAATCCACAGTGAAATAGTTTTTACTGGTTACGACGAGAAAGCCGTGAGAAAATGCAAAACACTTTGTTGGAACGCAAGCAAGGAATTCACTCAGTCAGGTAATTACTGTAAACGCAGCAGAACTGTCCAATTTCTTTTTTAAGTTTAAGTTGATTTTTGTTTTCCTTCACTCTGATTTTCCGAATGCTCGTATGCTACCAGGTTATGACAGTCTTTGGGCTCTTAGAGGAAGCTGTTAGGACTACAGGGTCAAATACTACATTCGATCTACAGCGCTCAGCGTAAATGAGTGCACCCCCTTTGAAAAGTAACATTTTAAGCAATATCTCAATGAACACAAAGAATTTCCAAAATGTTGACAAGACAAAGTTTAATATAACATCTGTTTAACTTATAACGTGAAAGTAAGGTTAATAATATAACTTAGATTACACATTTTTCAGTTTTACTCAAATTAGGGTGGTGCAAAAATGAGCACACCCCACTGAAAGTCTCTGGAGCAAAGCTAAATTGTAGACTACAAATGTCTAATTTAACAAGAATACAATCACAGGCGAGTCTAATTATGCCCCTTTTCCACCAAAGCAGTTCCAGGGCTGGTTCGGGGCCAGTGCTTAGTTTGGAACCGGGTTTTCTGTTTCCACTGACAAAGAACTGGCTCTGGGGCCAGAAAAACCGGTTCCAGGCTAGCACCAACTCTCTGCTGGGCCAGAGGAAAGAACCGCTTACGTCAGCGGGGGGGGCGGAGTTGTTAAGACCAACAACAATAACAAGACCGCGAAAGATCGCCATTTTTAAGCGACGAGAAGCACCAGCTGTACAAACGCAAAGTCATTTATTATTGTTGCTGCTGCTTCTTCTTCCATGTTGTTTTTACTTCGATATTCGCGCCAAGGTTTATGCAAACGTAGCGACGTAACTGACGTATACAGTGACGTAATGACATGGCTTCCCTTAGCACTGCGAGCTATGGAAAAGCAAACTGGTTCTCAGCTGGCTCGCAAGTTGAACGAGTTGTGAACCAGCACTGGCCCCGAACCAGCCCTGGAACTGATTTGGTGGAAAAGGGGTATAAGTCATTACACAGGTGTCCAGCAGACAGTTGACTATAAAAGGGTGTTAGTTAAAGAAAACCCCTTCCCGTTTCATGCTGTCAGCAACGGCACCACATGGAAGAGAAATGACACAAGACCTGAAAAAGAAAATAGTTTCTTTCCACCATAAAGGTAAAGGCTACAAGAAGATCAGCAAAGCTTTACTTATCAGTCAGAATACTGTAGCAAAAGTGGTACAAAAATTTAAGAAAGATGGAACTGCGACCATCTCACAGAGACGTCCAGGTCGTCCACGGAAGTTAACACCTCGACAGGAGCGTCTTCTGATGAGAAGGGTTAAAGAAAATCAGCATGCAAGTTCACTGCAGTTACCTAAAGAAGTAGAAAGCCAAACTGGGGTGACTATTTCCCGTGACACAATACGGCGTACGCTGCAGAGGAATGGCATGCATGGAAAGAAGCTTCTCCTAAAGCCCAGGCACAAAAAAGGCCGCCTAGAGTTTGCCAGGGCCCATGCTGACAAAGATGAAGACTACTGGGACTCTATACTCTGGAGTGATGAGACCAAGATAAATGTTTTTGGAACTGATGGCATCGCAAAGGTGAGGAATACAAAGAAAAATGCCTGGTGCCTACAGTGAAACATGGTGGTGGCAGTGTCATTATGTGGGGCTGCATGAGTGCTGCTGGTGTCGGGGAGCTGCATTTCATTGATGGCATCATGAATTCACAGATGTATTGCTCTATACTGAAAGAGAAGATGCTATCATCACTCCGTGCCCTTGGTCGTCGTGCACTTTTCCAACATGACTAAACACGCATCTAAGGCCACTGTTGGATTTCTGAAGAAGAACAGGGTGAAAGTGATTGTGGCCAAGTACCGTATGTCTCCTGATCTGAACCCAATTGAACACCTATGGGGAATTCTGAAGAGACAAGTTGAGCGTCACTCTCCATCCAGTCACTAAAAGAGCTCATTGTTGAAGAATGGATAAAGATTGATGTTGCAAAATGTCGCCAACTAGTTCATTCCATGCCTAGAAGACTTGGTGCTGTCATTAAAAATCATGGAGGCCATACAAAGTACTAGATGTAGTAGTTTTTGTCGTGGGGTGTACTCATTTTTGCACCACCCTAATTTGAGTAAAACTGAAAAATGTGTAATCTAAGTTATATTATTAACCTTACTTTCACGGTTAACCCTTTGGTGACTGACCCATTGAAAATGGTTCCTCCAGGAACGATGACGTTTCAGTTGTCAAGACAACGGAAAAACTAAAATACAAAAACAGAAAGATACGTCACAATGCTCTTGTGCACAAAACAAAATGCTCTTGTATTTTAGTTTTTCCGTTGTCTTGACAACTGAAACGTCATCGTTCCTGGAGGAACCATTTTCAAGGGGTCAGTCACCAAAGGGTTAAACAGATGTTATATTAAACTGGGCCTTGTCAACATCTTGGAAATTGTTTGTGTTCATTGTGGTGATGTTTAAAATGTTACTTTTCAAAGGGGGTGCACTCATTTAGGCTGAGCACTGTACCTACGTAAACACTAAAAGGGGAAGTACATGTACGCTTGCTTACACTGCATCGTTTGCGCTTTGTTTTGGAAGTTGATCCTTTGATAAAGTTGTCCTTTTCAGTTCTTTGACTTGTCCTTGTTTTTCTGTTTTTGCACTTTTTGAGTGAACACACAGACCGAGGGGTTGTAGGCTTTGTGACTTGGATCACCAGGCTTTACTCCACCACTGAAGTGTGCAGAACACAGTCACGTGTTGTCTGTCGGCAGTGTTGTAACCTCGAGTCCCCAGTGTTCAAGTCCTAGTCGTTAAAAAAAATTGAGTCAAGTCCACTATTGATCCGAGTCGAGTCTGAGAACAAGACTCCAACCGCACCATTTGACGGTGGCTGTTTTGGTGCCATGAACATTAGTTTGTTCCTGAACATGACGTATGAACAGGTAAATGTGCATTTTCTTTATCAGGCCATCCTTAAAAAAAAAATCCGTTTCCTGTCCACCGGGCGAGCAAAAAAATTTTCAGTAGGGAGGGAGGGTTTTTTTTTTATTTGTTCTTTTTTTTTGCTACAGACACAGTTTTTAATTCTGTCCAGCCAACCTGCATTAGTTCCATAAACGCGTTTTTTTTTTTTTTTTTTTTTGTTCAGTTCTGTTCTCATTTTGAATAGATCTATTAGGTTCTCCTACAGATCTTTCAGGGTCATGAACAAAGTAGGTAATGAATTTCGCATAACAAAACTCAAAAGCTGTTTGTAACGTCTCGGATGGATCAAGATCAAACGAATTTTCCAGTAAAGGTTTGTGATGGTCCGACACACGGACTTTTTGTAGTTCTAAATCACGGGCGATTGCTCTAAGACAACGAGGGAGGCTCAGCCTCCTCTAAAAATGACGAACATCGTGTAGGATGAATTGCGCTAGGCTTATGTTATAGCCGACCTTATAACATTGCTATTTCAGATCCAGAATCATAGAAATATATGTGCTCAACCCACTACAGTGCGAAATCATTCCCTTATAACTTTAATGTGTGCGTGAGTTTTTCCCCCTCGTGACAGCGCAATGCAGCCCAGCCTCAGTGGACTTCAGTGGCATTTGGGAGCTATGCGCTTTCAATCTCAAAATGCAAGACGATGATTGGACAAATACTGCGAAACCGCCCGCCCACGGAGTCTCACAGACTCCCAGCCTCAGTGGACTTCAATGGCATTTGGGAGCGATGTGCTTTTCAATATCAAAATGCAAGACGGTTATTGGACAAATACTGCGAAAACGCCCGCCTACGGACTCCCAGCCTCACATGGGAGGGACATGGCAAAGCTTTCCGCGAGGAGACTGGTGATTGGTGAAAGCGGCCGGATATTTTCTTTGATTGACAGCTCGTTTCAACTATAGACAGGCAGCGGTGAATTAAGGTTCAGTGCCAGTGTTGCCAGATTGGGCGGTTTCCCGCCCAGTTGGGGGGTTTCAAGTGCATTTTGGCGGGTTTTGAACATATTTGGGACTGGAAAACGTCAGCAGTATCTGGCAACACTGGTTCAGTTCCATGTGGATTCGCAAGTGCTGTGATGTATTGTAAGAGATCAGCTTACATTTCGATTTCATTCATTACATACGGTTTCTACCAGCTTTTTTAGTTTGTATATATTTTCATTGTAAATAAAGTGTAAATATAGTGTTGTCAAGTTTGCTATCTTAGTTCCAGAAATTTTGTTTGAGTGACTGAACTTGAACTTGAGGGGGCTAGTCAGCTAGCAAGAAAGCTGCGCACGGATGCCAAGCATTGCTGATTTAATTTTGGCGAAGCCATTTGCCAGCCTTCCTTTCGAAGAAAAAATTAAAATTAAAGAGCAGGGTAGACCAACGCCTCAAATTGACTTGGTGAAAAAGGTAGGGAATAATACTCATTCCTTTCAGCTCTCCTGGTACGAGAAACTGAATTGGCTAACAGCAAGTGACCCACATCAACAACAGTAAATAGGCTACTTTAGTAATATGTCATGGATGGACCAAAAATATAGAATCTATTTAAAATGTTTATGCTGAGTATATTATATTGGAATATATATTTCTCTGGATATGAATTAAACACGGCTACAATTTGGAAAACATTTTTAAACAAAAACACAGCCGAGAACATTTCACACTACAGACCTGGATTAAAAGTGAAGGGTTATCAAAATTGTCAATAAAACATTTCTCAGTCAAAATAAGTAAAATATAGGGAAAGTGTCATTGAATGAAATGTGTGGCACCCAGCTCTATGTTTGGCTCCCCAAGGTCAGCGCTTGTGCCTATTCCAGAACACTCTGCTGTTACTGCTGAGGTTCCTGACAAAGAGCTGCTTTCAATAATGATCAATTTTTAAACAGCATGCCACAATTTTAAAATATAAAATGTTAAAATATACCCCCCCCCCCAACACCACCATCATGTATATTGGACAGGAGGCTAATGGGCCTAAAGAACCTGTTATTTCACAGTTTGTGACCCTGCCAACAATCAGCCAGATCAGAGGCAAGAGTATGGGCAAAATTGATGTGTTTTTTCTTTTTTTCTTTTAAAATCTGGAAATATCGTAACCGACCAGCCTCCCCTGTTTGAAAGACTACCAGCCGCCACTGTTCTAAATCGACCGTTAGGCCTAGTTCGGATGAAATTACACTATTAAAACGATCACTGAATGATTTGTTTTTCTGAATCTTTACTATTTTGTTGTTCGCTAGAATACCATTTTGCGATTTCATGCTTAAGCAAATGTTTGAAAACTCCGGATCTCCTTCCTTCATGGTGGCTGCCATTTTTTTTGTGCCGCACGGCGCATGCGCAGAGCTGATTCGATTCTATATTCTGCGCGGAATGCGTAAATGTCAAGTTCGATTTTAGATTTACGAACCCCAAAAAAATGTCGAAAAACCGGCGTTAAAAAAAAAATTAAACGGCACTCACCCGGCCGGTGGACTGGAAACGGAACATTTTTTAGTAATGGCCTCAGGGAGTGTGAAGTATTCTGTCAGAGAAGGTTGGGAGACGGTTTTAAGTGCAGAAGGTGTGTTTATTAATCCAAGTGAAGACGGTAAGCAATCCAGAACGGCAGGCCAAGTCGTAAAACAATGAAACGGGCAGTAGATCGGGCGAGGCACAAACAGCCTATCGTAGACTCGGCAGAATCAAAGACGAGAAATCAGGAAAAAGAAACAAGGAAATAAGGCTGAGTAACGTGTCAGCAACACAACTCAATACTTTGCAAAGTAAGTGTGTGTTCAGTTTTTATATGGACCCTTTTACGTCATGACAAACGCGGCCGCCATTTTGGACATGTACTACCAGTAGTTTACCACAGCCAACATTGAGGAACGGCAGCCAAGAAAGTGTTGATTTTCAGCAAGACTTCCATCATGCCACTATATTGTTGTGCACCTGGATGTAGTAACCATCAACAAACAAGGCAAGGGTTATCATTTTATCGGATCCCGGTAGATGCTGACCGACGGAGAAGATGGATAGTGGCATACCAACGCTTGTGTAGTGACCACTTTGTTGGAGGTAAGACAAATAAAATTAGCCAGAAAAGGCATTACATTGCTGTTAACATTCCATTCTAGTTTACTGTAATTATGATCTGGCAGCTGTTTACACCGGATCCAGTGTAAATAGCTGCCGGAGCCAACGTCCGAGGTTCCGGAGCACGCTCGCTCGCGGCCGGCCGGAGCGCGCTCGCTCCGGCAAGCTCGGACGTTGGCTCCGGCAGTTATTTACACTGGATCCGGTGTAAATAGCTGCCAGATCATAATTACAGTAAACTAGTAAATACAGTTTTCTGCATCTCGCTCCTTTTTCTTTTATGTTTGTCGCCTTCCTCGCATTCAAACCGATTCGAGCCGAAGTCCACTACATGTCCAAAATGGCGGTCGTGTTTACGAAGGTCACGTGACTGAAAAGGGTCTATAGGCACGCTTATTGCACCTTAATCCTAGCATCGAAAAGCGTGGTGAGACAGAATTTGCCATCAAAATTTTAGACCGACAGACAGGCTTGTAGGAATACTACAGTACTCTAACCATGCTTTTCGACGCTTGGCCTTTTTAGGTATTCTGTAAAACTTTTTTTTTTAAATCAGGATTCCTTTTACGGTTATTTGAGCAAGTTGGTGCACAGCAAAAGTCATTTTTCCCCTCATGTGAATTCAAAGAAATGACTGAGGTTATCTGACTTGGTAAACAAATATAGCGCCTGGTTAACCCCACCCCCCAGGCGTAAAGTGTTAGTAGAGAAGAGAATGGTCGTGTTGAATGGCTTCATGACTTATAATTGTTTCATTGTTATTTCTCTCCACATGTAACGCTGATTGAATTCTGCGCCTGACCTAAAGGGCATGGTGCCGTTTGTGTTTGTCGGGACAAAAGAAAGCATCTCAAACGCACGCCTACTGCTCGACTACCACCTCAACTATCTCAAAGTAAGCCTTTTCTTTTTACATTTTTCCACTAACCTGCTTTCCTGTGGGATTGATGGTAAATAGAGCTGGAGCATCAGATGAGAACTATTTCTCAGTGTAGTTGGACACCTTTGGAACAGTGGCGAGAGACTGTATTGGTCAGCTCGTCTGTAGTCTGTGTAACCCCTAGTGTGTAGTAATCATGTTGCTCAAGCAGTGTGCTGATAGACCATACCGAAAAATGACACAAAATGGGAGCAAAACCAAACTTTTTTAGATTTTAGTTTATTGGAGTTGTTGTGGAAACAAGGGTGAGGTGTTTGCTTGCTTAATTTATTTATTTTATTTATTTATTTATTTTTTTGTTAAAATTGAGGAGGTGGATCAGTTGCGGATGGAGAGGCTGCAGATCGATGAGCAGCTACGACAGATCGGCGGAGGCCCCAGGGCTCCATCAGGCCGACCGGAGAAGGAAAAACCCTTCAGCTCTGATAACGGCATGGGACATTCCCGAGGGGGCAAGCCATTCGGCCGTGGGGGCCGAGGAAGACGAGGGCCTACGTTTGCGTCAGGTACACGTCCCTCATCAAAAAAATTTTCTGTAGCTTGGCATTTTTAAATCTGCAGTTTTCAAGGATCCCAGAACTTAGAAAGGCATAGGGGTGTAAATGTACACCACTTGGCCAAAAAAAAAAAAAAATTCACCGTTTGGATTTAAATTAGCAAATACTTAAAAGCCTTTGATTTGATAATTACTGCAGTGATTAATATATTTCAGTTGGAAACAATTCTTTATACATCCGCTCCGAAGGAGGGGGAGTATACTGGTTTACGTCTGTCTGTCCGTCCGTGTATCCATCTGTCTGAAACACCCTTTTTCTCAGCAACCACAAATCCTAGCCACTTGGTACCAAACTTCAGCTTGGGGTTCTATATCGTGTATACGATTTTCAGGTCTGTCGCACATCAACTTCCTGTTTACCGACTGAATGTCTTTATAAAAGTGTAGCGTGGCTTGACAATTTTCGTAACACTTTTCTCAGGAACTACAAATCACAACTGCTTGATATTTGGTAGTGAGCTTCAGCTTGGGGTTTTATGCTGTGTATACCGTTTTCAGGTCTGTCGCACATCGACTTCCTGTTTACCAACTTGCTGTATTTATTAAACATATATATACGCACACAAGTGCTGTCAAAAATGTCGCGTTATTAACGCGTTAACTTGACTCAATTTTAACGGCGATAATTTTTTTTTTATCGCGAGATTAACGCTCTGTGACGTGGGTTTTTCATAAGCTTTTGAAACTGCCAGGAACTTGGAACAGAGACTTGGCTTAGAAAAACGATAGCAGCTAGACTGTAATGCCCTGCCCCGCACAGCCAGAGTCCTCTGCCCTCCCCCGAAGAGCCACGGTGCTCGGCTTAGGTTTCGCTTTCCCATCGGCGGCTCCAGACCCACTTTGCAGTGGCTGTGATAAGACGTGTTATGCTCTGCAATAAAAAAAAAAAACATTGGTACAACCAGTGTTCGAACTATGCCGATATTTTCGGGGGGTCCCTTTTTTTCCCTTGGGTGGGTGCTTGCGCTTGTCTCAGAGCGCGGATCTCCGTCGCGCGCTCACTTCGGATATGCAAATGCTTCCCGTTACACACGATTGCTGTGTCAATAAACATCATTTTGCCAATATTTTAGAGACACCCCCCCCCCAACATTCCCAAATCATGTTTTCAAGGGATCTCATGTCTGTTTCAGGGGATCTCGGATCCCCCGAGTACCCCCGTAGTTCGAACGGTGAGCAAGCCCATTCACTTTATGCTGATAAGAGAATTACATGGTTTTTCATGTGACAAAAATGTGCGATTAAATTGCGATTAATCGCGAGTTAACTATGACAGTCGCTACATTAATCGCGATTAAATATTTTAATCGCTTGACAGCACTAATATATATATATATATATATATATATATATATATGGTGGATTTTTATGCCTCCGCCACCGTAAGGTGCAGGAGGCATTATGTTTTCGGGTTGTCCGTCTGTCCGTGCGTGCGTCCGTCCCGAAACCTTGTGAACGCGAGATCTCAAGGGCTAATGAAAGGAATTTCACCAAACTTTCACCATTTGTGCGCTTTGGGACAAACATGAACTGATTAGACCTTTTGATCTCAAAATCTAAGGTCAAGGTCACTGTGAGGTCAAATGTCTGTCCGAAAACCTTGTGAACACAACGTCTCCAAGGCGAATACAACTAATTTCACCAGGTCAAGATTACTGTGAGGTCAAATATCCATCCCCAAATCACAACTTAATAAGGCGTGTAGTCTACCGGGCGGAGGCATCCCCATCAACGCCGTTGGCGTCGAGTTCTATCTAGTTGATGCTATTTCAAGAAGCAAAATGCGATTTGAAAATGCCAGTTTACCAGGATGCTATTTGAAATCCCTGGGGAGAACACGGCTCTTTACTGATTTGTGTCAGGGTTAATTATTTTTTGAAGTCAACATTTCATAATAAGTGTCCTATTCCTTCGATTGCCTGCATTCTGATATAAGTAGGAGTGGGGGTATACTGTATGTAGCTGAGCAGTAGCTCACAGTTGATCTTGTTTAACCCTAACTGACGCAGTGAGTAGCTTCTCGTTACCTAAACAACCATGTTGGAAGACGTATCCTGCGGTCATGGAAAAGATGATGATAATATATTACATTTATATAGTGCGATACATGTGCACTCTCTATAGCCAGTCCCCCCAGGATTTCGCGGGCGTTTTTTGTGATTGTTGCGGGCTAAAATGTCTGATGTTGCAGGGGGTTTCCAAAAAATTGCGATGAAAGTTGCGGTGTTTTTTAGGTTTTTGTTGCGATTACATTGCGGGAGGAAGTGAAAGTTGCGAGAAATTGTTGCGATTTTCTCTTTGTGATTAAAATTGAGTGATATGTTAAATATTAAGTTATTACTGAAAAACTATTGATTAAAAAAAACAGACACTGAGAAATGGTCCTGTAAACAACTTTACCAATATAAAAGATTACCAGGACTACAAAAATGCAGAAAAATAGGCTTTACTTATCCAAATGCACCTGTTGGTTCAAAAGTTAAAGTGCATAGAACCTCACAGCACAACATGAAGCTACCTTAAAATATAATATAAATGCCTCAGCTTTCATGTAAGAAAAAAAACTATTAATACTAGTACTGTGTGCAGGCAGTCTCTCCTGAAGACTAAATTAAACAATAATTATAAACTAATAAAATAAATGGCTCAGGTTATAGAAGAAAAAAAAAACAATTTGAACAGAATCTCTCAGTATGATGCTGAAGGTGCCTAAACAATGGCAAATAAAATACCATTTTGGTAAAAATGTTGGCATCCATTAATTTCTTGTATTAAGTAAAAAAATAAAGTGCACACAGTCCTTCACTGTAAAAATAAAACACTTTCAGTAACAGAATTTAAGCCTACATAAACACTGACTCGCACAAGCTGCTTCTCTTGAACGTATAGAGGATGTGCAGTCACGTGACCTGTCTGTGTTTACTCCGCCTACTCCACCATATTGGACGGCTTCAGGATTGTTTACCTTGCGCGAGCGTAATGGATCCAGGGAGTAATCCCCAAGAAAATTCGGAAAATACCCCATCTACATCGCGCGATTACTTGTCTAAGTTTGTTCAGCATCTTGAAGGTGACGTGGAAAAGCGTTACGTGGAAAAGTGTTCCAGGTTGGGGATTGCAGATCCGTACAACTTGCCGCAATCCTTGCTCAGTGAAATTCGGAGCTGCGGTGCTGGCGATTTGCCCGATCTGGCCTACCACGACATTTACAATTTTCTCATTAATCGTGAATTGTGTTAGACTGGCAAAGCCCTCAAAGCTTACAAGAGCCTGGAAGCTTATAAATATTTTGTTGTGGGATGGATATCCCAACTATACCTCTGGAAGGTCCCGAAGAAGAATGTCTCTACTTGATAACCTCACGGGTAAGTGGCATTAAGACGTTTATCATAGACTATGCAGGACATTTTATCGTAAGAATTTTCAAAATCTAAACTCAGTTCCAGATAATGACAGGGTTGTAAATATGTATGTTTTTGTCTGAAAAACAGAAAATCGGAAAACTGCGCACGTTTGCACGGAAGCTGCTCAAATGTGCGCAGCTTTCTGAGTTACTGTTTTCTTCTCATACTAATGTCGCTTTTCCACTACAAATGCGGCTGAGTTGGGCTGAGCCGTGCCGTGCTGAGTTGGGCTGAGTCGAGCTGAGTGGGGCTGTTGGAGTTGCATTTCGACGACAACCGCGCTGAACCGTGCTGGCTGGAAGTGGGTGGACACATTGGGTGGAGTTAGCGAAAGTGGGTGGATGTCACGTGATGTCGTTAGGCAGCGCAAACAGTGACATCAGTGACCTTTTAAGCGGTAGTCTCACGACCCGGATAGTAAACAATAAACATGGAGGACATGGAGTCGTTAGTGTTGCTGGTCTTGGTGCTGTGGCTTGTTGTCACCGACAACGCCAACAGATACTGGCAAGAGCGTATAGATGAGGCGAGGCGCATAAGGCTTCAGAAATTCTCGTAATTCTTCTTCTTCCGGGTTTACGGTGTTTACAGATCCCAGCGTGCTCGCGGGACGTGTGTGGGCATGTGAGGACACTCCTCCTCACCAATCAGTGCACAGGGGAGTGTCTCCTCACGCCCCTAGCCCCACTCGGCTCGGTTTGGCTCGCTTCAGCCCCACTCCAAAACCGTGCGAGTTTTGGGGGCTGAGCAGGGCTGAAGCGAGCTGAGTCGTGCTGCTCTAAGGTAGTCGAAACGCGAGCCATGTTGGGCTGAAGCAGGCTGAAGTGAGCTGAAAAAGGGTAGTGGAAAAGGGCCACAATACTTCATGGACTGTAACGGCATTTGCTTATTTAGTAATTTTAATACAGAATTTACTCTGATGAAATTATTCAGACACTCCAACACCTCCCCCCCCCCCCCCCCCCCCCCCAAAAAAAAAATCAGATCTGCGCGATTCAGCCGTGAAAAAGGCGCATCCGCCGTTTGCATCCCTGTTTAAACTCCTAGGTTAACCGGCTAATGAGGCTCGGTGGTCGGTCAAGATTTTTTTTTTTTTTTTTAGTTTTCGCCATCCCTACTATGGATTGGCCTTTCAAAGGCACATATGAGCCAAAACGATAAAACATTGTCATAGACTAGGCCAGGGTAGTAGGGCTAGGCATAGCCATTTTAAACGTTAGAGACTGTCTAGTTTCTAAGTATGCAGTTATCATTCAATCCGAAAATCAACTTAACAGATGTACGAGGAGTACTGAATTAGAAGATTACACCTACCTGATAATGAAGTGTTCACCACAAATTCGGCTGGTAGAACTGGGGTACCAGTTTTCTCTTCGCACAGCGGACACCCATTTTGCGCGTCTCTCCTCGTCTGCGGGGAATCTATAAAATGACAGGCCCTCCTTTTGGCCCTGTCTATTGGTACAACCAAATGCTGAACAAGATAAAACCATTCTCGAAACATCTACTCCCACACACTTGATAATTAGAACGGGTTCGTCTAAGTTCTATGCGCGACCTTGCCGTCCAAAATGGCGGATAAACAAATATCACGTGACCTCGTGACGTCACATGCACGCTCTCTATACATGGAAGTAAGCAGTGTTGCCAGATACTGCTGACGTTTTCCAGCCCAAAATATGTTCAAAACCCGCCAAAATGCACTTGAAATCCCCCATCTGGGCGGGAAACCGCCCAATCTGGCAGCACTGGAAGTAAGGCGGAAGGTAGTTTGTTGACATCACCTCAAGACGACGCCAACGATTGGTCAAATTTGCGGGAAAGTTGCGGTGATTGGATATAATTGCAACGCCGCCCTGAATTCGCGGGGATTGGTTGAATTTGCGTTGAAGTTGCAAATCGCAACATCGCGAAATCCTGGAGGGTCTGTATAGCACTTTACAATTCAAAAATACTAACACTAATTATACTTCAAGTCTAAAATCACTACAAAATAAAAATTTAGTTTTCAATAAACAAGTCATAATCTCAGAAGCATTAGCTGATTATTTAAATAGGAAGGTTTTCAATTGTTTCTTGAAATTGCTAATGTTCACACACAACTTAAGTTCCCTCAGCAAGGTATTCCATAACTTGGGACCTGCGTAGGCTAGCGTTCTTTAACCAGAAAAACTTCTCTTGATACTCGGAACCAGCAAATCGTTGTTGTCTGCTCTAGTTCTCTTTAGGAGCCTTTTCGTTAGAAGTTGATGTGTTTCAGAAGGGTTAAATTATTGGCCTGCATCAAGCAAAGAAAACAATTCAGGAGATTGCTGAAATTGCACAGGGCTCCAAGAACCCGCAGGATTGGAGCTAAACAGCTGTGTGGCCATAAGAAAACCACTTGTTAATGAGGCGAATCAGAAGGAAAGGCTTCGGTTTGTTAGGGAGGATAAACATGGGACTCTGGAGCAAAGGACAAAGGTCATGTGGTCAGAGTCCAGATTTACCCTGTTCCTGTGCTATGGGAGTGTCAGGGTAAAGAGGGAAGCGCATGAAGCGATGCACCTATCATGCATAATGGCCACTGTGCAAGTCTCTGGAGGCAATGGTGTGATCTGTGGTTGCTTCAGTTGGTCAAGTCAAGGCTCAGAAATGTTATGGGGCAATAAAATGAAGTCAGTTGATGACCTGAATGACCAGGTTATCACATGAATAGATTATTATTATTTTTATTTTTTTTCTTCCCTGTTGGCATAAAATTAGGGCTCAAAATCTGAAGGCATGGTTCATGGAGCACAAGGAATCATTTTCTCACACACATTAGCCACAACAGGGTCCTGAATTGAATGTCTTTAGGATGTGCTGGATAAGACTTGAGTGGTTCGACTTTGCCATCATCAATACAATATCTCTGTGGAAAAGTTGATGCAAGTCTGGATAGAAATAAACATTGTGAAGTTTCATAAGGCCGTCGAAACAATGCCACAGCGAATGCACGCCATAATCAAAGCTAATGGCGGTCCAATGAAATACAGTGGTGCTTGAAAGTTTGTGAAACCTTTAGAATTTTCTATATTTCTGCATAAATATAACCTAAACATCGTCAGATTTTCACACAAGTCCTAAAAGTAGATCAAGAGAACCCAGTTAAACAAATGAGACAAAAATATTATACTTGGTCATTTACTTATTGAGGAAAATGATCCAATATTACATATGTGAGTGGCAAAAGTATGTGAACCTTTTGCTTTCAGTATCTGGTGTGACCCCCTTGTGCAGCAATAACTGCAACTAAACGTTTCCGGTAACCGTTGATCAGTCCTGCACACCGGCTTGGAGGAATTTTAGCCCATTCCTCTGTACAGAACAGCTTCAACTCTGGGATGTTGGTGGGTTTCCTCACATGAACTGCTTGCTTCAGGTCCTTCCACAACCTTTCGATTGGATTAAGGTCAGGACTTTGACTTGGCCATTCCAAAACACTCACTTTATTCTTCTCTAACCATAATTTTGGTAGAACAACTTGTGTGCTTAGGGTCGTTGTCTTGCTGCATGACCCCACCTTCTCTTGAGATTCAGTTCATGGACAGATGTTCTGACATTTTCCTTTAGAATTCGCTGGTATAATTCAGAATTCATTGTTCCATCAGTAATGGCAAGCTGTCCTGGCCCAGATGCAGCAAAACAGGCCCAGACTATGATACTACCACCACCATGTTTCACAGATGGGATAAGGTTCTTATGCTGGAATGCAGGGTTTTCCTTTCTCCAAACATGTCACTTCTCATTTAAACCAAAAAGTTCTATTTTGGTCTCATCCATCCACAAAACATTTGTCCAATAGCCTTCTGGCTTGTCCATGTGATCTTTAGCAAACTGCAGACGAGCAGCAATGTTCTTTTTGGAGAGCAGTGGCTTTCTCCTTACAACTCTGCCATGCACACCATTGTTCAGTGTTCTCCTGATGGTGGACTCATGAACATTAACATTGGCTAATGTGAGAGAGGCCTTCAGTTGCTTAGAAGTTACACTGGGGTCCTTTGTGATCTCGCCGACTATTACACGCCTTGCTTTTGGAGTGACCTTTGTTGGTCGACCACTCCTGGGGAGGGTAACAATGATCTTGAATTTCCTCCATTTGTACACAATCTGTCTGACTGTGGATTGGTGGAGTCCAGACTCCTTTTTTTTTTTTTTTTTTTTTTTTTTTTTTTTGAGATGGTTTTGTAACATTTTCCAGCCTGATGAGCATCAACAGCGCTTTTTCTGAGGTCCTCAGAAATCTCCTTTGGTCGGGCCATGATACACTTCCACAAACATGTGTTGTGAAGATCAGACTTTGATAGATCCCTGTTCTTTAAATAAAACAGGGTGCCCACTCACACCTGATTGTCATCCTGTTGATTGAAAACACCTGACTCTAATTTCACCTTCAAATTAACTGCTAATCCTAGAGGTTCACATACTTTTGCCACTCACAGATATGTAATATTGGATCATTTTCCTTAATAAATAAATGACCAAGTATAATAATTTTGTCTCATTTGTTTAACTGGGTTCTCTTTATCTACTTTTAGGACTTGTGTGAAAATCTGATGATGTTTTAGGTCATATTTATGCAGAAATATAAATTCTAAAGGGTTCACAAACTTTCAAGCACCACTGTATTCATGCGTGTGGGTTTATTTATTTATTTATTTTTTGGCCAGGCAGTATTCACTCCAGATTTTGTGAATAGATGAAACACTCCCAAACCTTGATGCATCAATCCTTTGCTCTACCAGTGTGTCATGGCCTATCTTTGTTTACTGGAATGTGATTGGCTCTTGTATTGTATTTTGATGACCTTATGAACCGTACGCATTAATTCTTCCCCCAGTGACTCATTCATAAGTGTAGTTTGACAATAAAGTAGTTTGAATAACCATTAGTTGCATGACATTTATGTTTTAATCCCTTGAAAGTTTTAAATGGATTCTTCGCTTAAAATACTTCGACTGAATAAAAACTGCTGTAGCCTGAAGTAACACAGATTCATATGAATCTCAATTAGTTGCGTGACATTTTAACTGCAGTGTAAAAATACCTTTAATCGGCTTCTTGAGCAGAAAATATTCATCGAGTAAGCATTAAGCTGGTTAATGTTCATCATAAAAATGCAAAGCAACGAAACATTATGACTGTGTTTTAAAGAGGTCTTTGCTCAGAAAGGCTAATCTAGTGGAGACAGTTTTAAGCTTTCGTTTATTTTAAGGTTTGTCTTTTTTTTTTTTCGTCCGTATTGTGTTCTCAAGGCACCAATTCTGAAGCGTCCAATGCATCTGAGACTGAATCAGACCACAGAGACGAGTTGAGTGACTGGTCTCTGGCTCCCACCGATGAAGAGTCTATGGGTTACCCCAGACGAGTCCCAGATGGACGAAAGAGGGGTGGCGGCCGGGGACGAGGTGGACGAGGAAGAGGAGGAGGAGGCTACAAAGGTAATTGCTTACATTTCTAGAATTCTTCTATTACTGTATCTCTTTGATTCAGGAGGTTTGTGTTAGTGATATAAGTAAGGATTAAACACTTGGAGGCCTGGTTTTATAGTGAAAATGATCAAAAACAAGGTTTTGTGATGTCACTCTGAGAATGGGATTGTTGATTATTTACCAATAACATAACATCTTGGAGTGTTTCCTTCCTCTTGTGCTGCAGCAATTTGCTAACGCTTTTTTCTTTTTTTTAATGGAAAAACAACTAATCAGGAAAGTACTTACAACTTTACCTCTGTTTATAAAGTGCTGACACGTGAAATAAACATCTTGCATAAACCTTCACCCTTATGAGAATGAGCACTTTAAGAAAAAAAAAACCCCTGCTGCTGTTATACAAAGCTAATCAACACCTTCCGACCAATCAGAAGCAACGCTTCAGCAGTGCTGTGATTAGAAACAATATTAATGAAAAGATACCATCTCATCTCATTATCTCTAGCCGCTTTATCCTTCTACAGGGTCGCAGGCAAGCTGGAGCCTATCCCAGCTGACTACGGGCGAAAGGCGGGGGGGGTACACCCTGGACAAGTCGCCAGGTCATCACAGGGCTGACACATAGACACAGACAACCATTCACATTCGCACCTACGGTCAATTTAGAGTCACCAGTTAACCTAACCTGCATGTCTTTGGACTGTGGGGGAAACCGGAGCACCCGGAGGAAACCCACGCGGACACGGGGAGAACATGCAAACTCCGCACAGAAAGGCCCTCGCCGGCCACGGGGCTCGAACCCAGGACCTTCTTGCTGTGAGGCAACAGCGCTAACCACTACACCACCGTGCCGCCCGCAGTCGGTGCATCTCAAGTAAAAACTAAACTTCAATTTTGGTGAGTAATTTTCATAAATTTAAGAGACAGGTTTTCCACCAACATCAAGCCCAGCAAACTAATGGCCTGCCCTGTAATGTAAAGTTGGGTCGAGGAATGAAACCAGGCAGGGTTCTGGTAAAAATTGTTTTAGCTGTCTTCTCTTAAAGAACTTAAAAGAATTTAGATTGAACTGAATAATCTCAAATGCTTTTTATAGCTTTAAAATGGTCCCAGCAGGTGACTCTGAAGAAAAATACTGTGTGTTTGAACACCGCCCGCTGTAAACACTTTGCATACACCCCAATGACCGACTCCACTGACCGCCACGACACCACCGCACACGATTCCCTCATCGGCACAGTGGAGCACCACAAATTGCTACCTGGTCTGTAGGAAACACTGCAAATATGTGGAACAGAGCCGCTGTGGTGACACCTAATGGGAGCAGACGAAAGAAGCAGCAGAATGATCAAATACCTAAATTCCTTGCAATCGTACATTTGAGAAATGTTGTTCTTAAACTGTTGGGCTGTTTGCCCCATCCTCGTTTATGAATGACTGCGCCTTTCCAATTAACCAGCGTCTGATGGCGCAATCAGACATTGATGTACCTTGACCTTGGAGTTCGACTTTTTTCTCTTTGGAAGTTGTTCTTGGCTGTCTCCCATTGGCACTATCCTTCTGTTCAACCTGTGATGGATTTTCCTCTTGCAGTCACGTCCAGGAAGGTTGGCTGCAGTCCCATGGAACTGAAACTTCTTAATAATATTTGCAACTGTAGTCACAGGAACATCAAGCTGCTTAGAGATGGTCTTATAGCCTTTGGCTTTAATATGCTAGTCTATAATTTTCTTTCTGAGGTCCTCAAGCGACTCTCTCCTTTGCTTTCTCTGGTCCATGTTCAAGGTGGTGAACACGATGATCCCAAACAGCAGAGTGATGACTTTTTCTCCATTTAAATAGACTGAATGACTGATTACAAGGTTGAAGATGCCGGTGATTTTAATAATTCAAGTTAAACAGTTAGTAATCTAATATACAATGCACGGAGAGGCTCCGGTTGAAATTATGGATTCTCTTCGGTGACTGGCATCGTACTATTTTGTGAGGAGCACAGCCCTGAAAAGAATAGTACTATGCCAGTCACCGAAGAGAATCCATAGTTACTGGTGCTTGTCAGTGCGTGGTGCATTGGTTTTATATCCCTCATCAAAAAATTCCAAACAAAGTGTTAACTACAAAGAATTAGAAATAAATCTGAAAAAAATTATCATGACTCGTAGATCTACACAGACAAATGCTCGCAGAGCCACAGCTGTGACTCGAGTCGGCTGTATAGCTTGAAATTGTGACGTCAGTTCATGGTATACCCAGGATATACCATAACCGACTCGCACCATATCCATTTATGTCACAAGATACCATGTAGGTTAGGCTAATTGGTGGCTGTAAATTGATCGTAGGTGTGAATGCGAGTCTGAATGGTTGTTTGTCTCTGTGATGACCTGGCGACTTGTCCAGGGTGGACCCCACCTCTCGCCCATAGTCAGCTGGGAGAGGCTCCAGCTTGCCTTGTACAGGATAAGCGGTTACAGATAATGGACGGATGTCACAAGATGCATTGCTTAATCAGTGGTGGAACTATTTGATATCACTGTGGGTGGTAGAAATGGGCAACTGGACTTGCTTGAAGATTCTTGAAAACGTTTCACCTCTCGTCCGAAAGGCTTCCTCAGTTCTGTCTGACTAATAGGGAGTATCAGATATTTATCCTCTCCTGGATCAGAATTCTGATGACCAGCTCATCTAAGGCAGGGGTGTCCAAACTGATCCATAAAGGGCCGTGTGGCTGCAGGTTTTCATTCCAGCCATGCAGCAGCACACCTGACTTGGCTCATTCAATCAACTGAACTGTCTTCACACAGTCAAATACTTGCAGCCACACCCACCCTTGTTTAAAGGGTGGGTGTGTCAGTTGATTGAATAAGCCAAATCAACTGACACACCCACCCTTTAAACAAGGGTGGGTGTGGCTGCAAGTATTTGACTGTGTGATGACAGTTCAGTTGATTGAATGAGCCAAGTCAGGTGTGCTGCTGCATGGCTGGAATGAAAACCTGCAGCCACACGGCCCTTTATGGATCAGTTTGGACACCCCTGATCTAAGGTGTCATTGAGGCATCATGTTGGTGTGAGTCACTGGAGGCTGGGTGTGAACGGCAAGTCATTAGGGTGATCAAAGGATTGCCCGTTGGCGTGATCAATGGCAAGCTGACTCCCTCTGTCCTCCTGTGAGTCACCGAAAACAGCTGGGTCCTGGCGTACACCCAGCCGTCTGGGAAGAGTGTCCAAGACCGCATTGTAGATGGTTGATAAATGATGTCTTAGACCCCCACCTCTGTTCAGTGGTGGCCGTTCCAGGTTGACAAAAATGGCTTCTTTAACTCCTCGCTCATACCAACGATCCTCTCTGGCTAAAATGTGTACGTTACAATCCTGAAATGAGTGTCCTTTGTTGTTAAGATGAATGTAGACAGCCGAGTCCTGGCCTGAGGAGCTGGCTCTCCTGTGTTGAACCAAGTGCCTGTATAGCGGTTGTTTTGTTTCCCCAATATATGAGTCCGTGCAACCCTCACTGCACTGAATTGCATACACTACGTTGTCCTGTTTGTCCTCGGCTGTCTACATTCATCTTAACAACAAAGGACACTCATTTCAGGATTGTAACATACGCATTTTAGCCAGAGAGGATCGTTGGTATGAGCGAGGAGTTAAAGAAGCCATTTTTGTCAACCTGGAACGGCCACCACTGAACAGAGGTGGGGGTCTAAGACATCATTTATCAACCATCTACAATGCGGTCTTGGACACTGTTCCCAGACGGCTGGGTGTACGCCAGGATCCAGCTGTTTTCGGTGACTCACAGGAGGACAGAGAGAGGTGGGGTTTACATTAGACCGTATCAGCGGATCATCAGATTTATGTTTTTAAAACGATTAGCGTGCACACAGCAACACCAATACATGATTCGCGTGCACACAGCAACACCAATAAACGGATACGCTCGGCTCCGCAGGCATCCTGCGCTCCAAATCACTCCACCCTGAACAGCGAGTGCCCTCTGGAGGGTGCGCACTCCGGCCCTGTGCAGCTCAGAGCGCGCGAGTATAGCGCACGAGCAGTGATTCGGGACTGAGCCGCTGTGTGTGATCTCAGTGCATATCACTTACCACTTGCAAGTGGAAGGATGGCAAGCCTAAAGACAATCATAACTACACAATGGGCAGTATTTGCATCAGTATTTGCAGTATTTTCATACTTTTATACTCCTTTAATGAAAGGTGATACAAGGCGGAAGTCTGCGCCGTTTTTCAGCAGTTGGGTCACATGACCAACGCCAGCGAATCAGGAAGGTGGATGTCACAGTGACGTTGTCCAATGACGACGCCAGCTAGAGCTCAGCACAGCGTATCCGCGTATTCTCAATGTTTACACAGCACCGGACCAGACACGATCTGGATTGAATACGTGGACCCTGGCGGATTCCCGTTTCCAGGCGTTTTAATGTAAACGGACAGTGCATCCGCGAAGAAAACGAGACAGATACGGTCTAATGTAAACTTGGCCGGAGTCAGCTTGCCATTGATCACCCCAACGGGCAGTCCTTTGATCACCCTAATGACTCGCCGTTCACACCCAGCCTCCAGTGACCCACACCAACATGATGCCTCAACGACACCTTAGATGAGCTGGTCATCAGAATTCTGGTTCTGATCCAGGAGAGGATAAATATCTGATACTCCCTATTAGTCAGACAGAACTGAGGAAGCCTTTCAGACGAGAGGTGAAACGTTTTCAAGAATCTTCAAGCAAGTCCAGTTGCCCATTTCTACCACCCACAGTTCACTATGACCTGGATGATTGAGAATCTTCACAGACATATTTGATGTTACGTGAGCCATCCTTGGCTAATTCCTGCACAGGATATATATATACAGGGTTCTCACCAGGATTTTTTTTTAGCGTAATGGGTTATGGCGAGGGAGCGTAGCGACCGAGCGGGGGGATGGTGCGGAGATTTTGAAAAATCATGCCCAAAATTGGCCATATTTGACGTTCCTGGAGGGGATAAATTGCATTTTTTATGTTGTATATCCTTGATGGAAAATTGTTACATCTTTGGATCTTGGCAATGTGTTACCTACTGTTGTATTTCACTGAACTACAAAGGGTGTTGTCAAAAGATATGTAAACTCAGACACAACCAAAGAGATAATGAATGTTTTATTGTATTAAGAAATTAAGAAATGCCTGAGCACATAAAAATAAAAAAAAAACAAATTGCATTTTCATTCAGGCATAACATACACCCAGCCCCCTTAATAAATAATTAATATATAATCTACACCACGGGAGTAACTTTGATTGTAACCACTGTTAATTCTCTGATTTAAAGCCACAAGGGCGATCACGTTTGGCACATTGGAGCTGAATCCCATGACTAAAATCATATCATTAACCTCATTCTCACCTGTGAATTTCCAGCCTCTGCTCGTCTTCCTCCATCTCCTCCTCTATCTCCAACAGCGGGCTCTCCCCCACTAGGCCTACCTCCATCCTCTGCCCGTTTATCTGCTACCTCCTTTCCTCTGCCTCCTATGTCCTTTCCTTCATCTCCTCCAACCTCTCTTGTGCCTGTCTCCTTATAGAAATATAACGATGGATGGCATGCAGGCAGATTACCAGTGTGTTAATGTTAGCCACAGTGGGATCCAGTAAATTAGCGCTAATCATCCGATACGTGCGCCCTGTCATATTGCTAAACCTGCTTACAAAGTAGACGTTTTCATTCATCAAAGGGCTTTGGGTTAAGTTTTCAAGCGTGATGGAAAACCTGTAGAAGTGGTGCACTTACATTTCTAACTGTGAAGAAAGAGCGAATGTCTCTTTTTTTGCGAGGGGGTCCGTCATCCATTGTCATTCACCGAAGTCCAGCTCAAGAGAAAGTTATCGCCAGGATCTCTCTCTCTCTCTCTCTCTCTCGGAACTGATTTCCAGGCATGGGTTTCCTAACAAACGTAGGCTGATTTTGACACCTTGAAAACTGCTCAAGTGCGCAGGAAAAAAAAAACTTTTGGCGATGGTGGTGAACAACTGAAAACAACCGTTACGCTATATTAAAAATTTAGCGTAGCGGGGGGAAATTACCGTTGCGGTCTGAAATTTTAGCGTAGCGGGCCGCAACCATATAAAGCGCTGGCGAGAACCCTGATATATATATATATATATATATATATATATATATATATATATATATATATATATATATATATATATATATAATTTTTTTTTTTTTTTTTTTTTTTTTTTTTTGGATGAGGTATATAATTTGAAATATTACTATAATCTTTTCTAGGGGTACCAACAAATCTGTGCAGCCCATTTTAGAATCTCTTTGTAAAATAAACACTAATAAATCATTTCTTTTCACAGAACACTTTTTTTTTAAATAAAGCCTTGTTTCAACGGGCTGTAAGGGTACCAAGAAGTTTGTCCATTTCTGGACACTTTGATTAAAGCTGCAGTGAACATGGTGTTACTGAGTGCTTATAGGGTGTTGTAGTGGTTAGCGCTGTTGTCTCACAGCAAGAAGGTTCCGGGTTCGGACCTCACGGCCGACAAAGGGCCTTTCTGTGTGGAGTTTGCATGTTCTCCCCGTGTCTGTGTGGGTTTCCCCCACAGTCCAAAGACATGCAGTTAGGTTAACTGTCTACTCTAAATTGTCTATCGATCAAGCATGGAGAGGGATGGGCTCCGCCAAGTTTCAATGCCCTAGACACGCCAACGATGGACTGGAAGGGGACCAAGGCAGGACCCCTCCAGCCCTTCCTGGCAAAAGGAAGAAGAAGAGTGCTTGTATTGTTTGATCATCATGATGTTAACGTTTGCGCTATATTAACGTGATCTTGTATTTAATCAGGTGAGGACGTACACTGGAGTGAGTCACGCCCCCGGAACTCCAGAGACTCCAAGCCGAGGCTGCAGGAGGATTCACTACAGGTAAGCAGTTACTCTAACCATCAGTGGTGATGATGAGAATCTTTAGTTATGATGGTTAAACTCTCTGTTCACTCTAAACTGTTTCAGTGTTTATTTTGGGGAGGGCAGTCACTTCTGTATTTATTTAGATCATTGTGTTCATGTGTGCAGTTTGCTAAGCATTAATGTCTTTTTCTGTTTAGTTTGATATGAACTTAATTTGCTGACTTACGAAACTCTTATTATTAACGACACAAGCAGTAGAGGAGAGGACGATAAGGGAACAGAAGAGAACAAGCGCTCTAAAATAAGTGATAACAGGATTGAACTTTTCATGAATGTTCCAAAACATTAAATGGTAACCATCAATGTACTGTAAAATGCTTCCCCCCCCCCCAAATATATGCTTATTGAGCAGGGTATTTATTTTATTTTTTGACAGAGCAGAGAAAATAAAATCTTCAGACATACACAGACGTCCAAGCAAAATAAAATAAGACAAATAACCCATGATAAAATAATAGATAGCTAAATTAAAAGTAGACAGCCTTGCGATTTCATAAAATCGGTGAAATTTAGTTCCCTCTGAAATTTGGTCTTTGTGCTACGTTTTTATTTTTGTAATATCTTTTAAAAAAAAAAAAAAAAAACAGGCAATTCTGTGGCTGGGAAGTTATTTAATTCGAGGGGATTCCCAAGCAAATGATGTGCATGAAATCGCTCGCTTTGCGCAGCCAGGCAAACAGAGGAAGTCCATGTGTGCATGCGCAGGATTACCACCTTCTTTTGGGTTTTACGGCAGCTGGCATCCAGTGTTGCGTTACTTAGTCATGAAGGTGTTCCGGATTTCCCCGGAATTCCAGATTTTTAGATTTTCCTCCGGATTTTTTTCAGCTAATGACCCGGAAATCCAGATATTTGACAAAACTCTTGGAAAATCTCCCGTTTTCCAAACGGAGAAATTTTATTTTTCAGATTTTTCGCGTTCGTAGACGCGGCGTAATACTTCGCATCGTCCTTGCATGGGCGCAGTCCTTAAATAGCCCAAACATTGTTCGTTGATTAAAGACAGGTGTTCTTTGTTAACAGCGCGCGTGCCAGAGCTCATTAGGCGCGCGCATGCCCATGGCGCGCCTTCAGGTGCACGAGCTAAGGCGCGCAGGACTGACACTGTTCTGCGCAACACAATCGCACTAGAAAGCATGGTCAAGCTGCCAGTGTAGCTGCAGTCTTTTTAGTTGTAAATTACGAGTATTTTCTCTTGTGTTAATAATTCGCCATGTCAAAACAAGCAAAACTTTCCTCCTTCTTTTGACGTGAAGAGAGGTAAACAATTTATTATATATTTTTTTTTCCATCAAAGTTGCATTTTGTGGCTTCAAAGCTAAGTTTTAGTGCCGTTTCTAGAACACTCTAGGGATGTTCACACGGCAACTTTTACTGCGGTGTAGCACCGGGGCTGCCCCGGTAGAGCGTTCACACGGTACAAAGTTATACCAGTGTAGCCCCTGAAAGCTGCTTAAACCGGTGCAAATCTAACCCTGCTCGGGAGGTGGTTTAAGAAATTTACTCCGGAGTAAATGCTAGTTTGCGGGGCAGCACCGATATAAAATGGGACGTCTGAACGCTACAGGGGTAGACTCGCTACGCGTGAGGAGAGTTGATTACATACGGGCATTGCATAATTTGCGTCCTGGTGTTTTGCGCTTCCAAAATGGCGAATATCGACAACAACAGAACTGCGCGTCTTCCAGTGTTGCCAGATTGGGCGGTTTTAAGTGCATTTTGGTGGATTTGAACATAGTTTCGGCTGGAAAACGTCAGCAGTATCTGGCAACACTGGTGTCTTCATCCACGTTGTTTTCCCGGCGCTTGGTGATGCCATGACAGCCGGGAAAAGGAAGTACATTTTCACGCATGCGCATATTTAATTTCCACATTATTACTATCGTATAGCACGGTCGCAAAAACTGCCGTGTGAACGCAAGTGGGGCTGCACCGGTGCTAACACGCTTCTCTCTAGTAAGCAGGTTTGTAACGTGTGAACGCTCCACAAAATTTACACCGGTGTAAGATATATCGCAACAGAATACATCGATGCAAATATGTGCCGTGTGAACACCCCTAACATCAAGAAAACGTGGAAGAAACAGCAATAACGGAAGAGCCGGTTTCTAAGCTGCCTAAAGCTAGCAATGGTAATTATTTTTTGTTACATAATGTACTCAGGCTGCCAGTCAGTGTGTGACACACACACACTACACCCCTGATTTACATGAGAAATTTGGTATTCGTTGGTGTGTTTAAATTTACAGACAATATGAACTAATGCAAACAATTGGCTTCAACTCGCATAAATATGAATTGGAAATGTTTAGTTCACTTTAGCTTCTGCAAACGCACAACTCCTACTAAAAGACTGAGCCTCGTTTATCAATGTCCCCAACATTGAAACCTGAAAGCTTTAGGAACTCTAACAGACCTTTACTTTTTAACAGTACTGTTTTGGGATTTTGCTGAGTTTACCTTCAACTGTCTGATTTTTTTTTTTTTTTTTTCAAAGTAATGAACTGTGTAGGCAGGAAAATCACCACGTTTTCTAAATGCACTTCTGAAAATTACTCATTAACTAGGGGAATTAAATTTGATATTTTTGACATGTTAATCATTAATGTACATGAAAGAAAAAGGCTTAAAAGTTATAACTTGTTTTAGTGAAAATAAGTACTAAAATGCACGAGAATGCAGGGGGTTTGCGTGTTATGTTATTAAAATATTTTCGGGGGACATTGCCCCCACCCCATATTTCAGGGTTTTTTTCCTTTGCTCCACTTTCATCTCTAATTACTGCCATCTACAGGTTTACCTTTGACCGTGCACTGATAGTTACATCATTCCATCGCTAAGCGAACAGCTAATCACACCGAGGTGCTCGCTGACCGCTGATATTTATTAGTTTGGTCCTGCGTTTCTTTTCCTTTGTATATAACATAACGCCTTTTCTTCTCGCTTTCCGTTACTGTAGTCAGTCTTTCACGTTTCATCCGCACACTCACATCCTTCATTTTTCTCTCCTGTTTCAAATTTGTATCCCATAATTCTTTGCGTGAACGGGGAAAGCTCACCATGTGATTCGTGATGTAGTATCTTGAATTGGGTCATGGTGAAGCAGGAAAAAATTTTGGAGAATTTAGGGCTACATGGATCTAAATTCATTAAATTGTTCTATTTAAAAAAAATAATAATAATAAACTTGGAAGTCTGATTCGAATTCCGTCGCTTTCAATCCATTAAACGAAAATAATTGGGTGTCGGGGAAACTTCTTTTTCTGACCCATGCTTGAAAAATCTGAAAGGCAGTCGACCTTTAAAATGAATGAATTAAGAAAAAAAATTAGGAGTCCACGAAGCTACTCTTACATCTGGGTAGCCAGATATGTTTGACACTTCGCATGCATTCGCAACATACCAAGCTATACTTCAGCATCCTTTTTCCAGGCCAGTTCCATCAATCCTAACTTGATTCTTTGCGATTTCGTGGTTCCCAGGTATTCAAAGAAGGGGTCCCAGATCCGGTAGGATAAAAAAGATTTGTCTTTAAGGCTGTGGAGAAGGCTTCAGAAGGAATAATACTTGTCACAGTCTGTAGCCACTGATTAAGAGTGGGACCTTTATCAGAAATCCACATGCGTTTCTGAGCGGAGTTCAGCAGAATACGTGAAAGTTAGCCGGTAATTCATCATTTCGTACCAGGAGGCAAGTCCTCGCACCAATATATAACGGGCGCTTGAAACCGTTAAGCTGTTAAATTCTTGCAGTCCAATACTTTTGGATATGAGGTCGGTTCTACAGACAATGGAAAAAATTAACCGGCAATAGATTGACATTTAATACAAACATCTGAAAGATTTGGCTTCATTCTGTGTCTGGCTTCAGGAGTAATATAAAGCCTGTGTAAAATCTTAAACTGCCTCTCCCAGGCTGAATTAGATGCTCGGGAACTAGAAGGCTGGCTCTGCGATGCACTCCCGGCCTCTGGATCGATTGTATCAGATTCCCTCCCGCCTTTAACTTTTTGTCCAAATAATCCGCGGTGAGGCTGCGGAATATCTTATACAGCCGCTTAGCAAAGGATTTAAACTGCATCTCGTCTTTTAACAGAGACTCAGTTGGGAAAATGGCAAAACCGCCAGAGAACGCTTTTAATTCAGTAAAATGCTTAATTAAAAAATAAAAATAAAAAAATCTGAATTTGTCATCTTTGGCGAATTTCTGTAAGTACCCCTTGCGGCAGAACAAAAAAAAAATCCATGCACTGGAGTCTGATCTGATCCAACCCATGTGCCATTGAGTCACAAATCAAGGGGGTGGAGACAACTGTGTGTTAAGTGCGTTTTCATGACGTACAGTGTCGTGTTTTGGGTTAGGCTTAGACTTGGAGAAGGAGTTGGATCACATCCAGCTCCAACCCTTGGACTTTTGGTTTTGCTGGGAGAGGGATCTCAGTTTCTGTGCTGTAAGAGGAATACTTCTGGCTGCTCTGTTGTAGGAAAATAAGCAGCTTCAGGTTAGTAGCAGTAACGGCGCTTTACATCCGGCTCCATTACACCAGCATGTCGTCGGTGATTTGCCGATAAACAATACCCTCCAAGAGTTTTATTCCTTGGTGCAGTGGTTAACCCTGTCGCCTCACAGCAGGAAGGTTCCGGGTTCGAATCTCACAGCTGACGGGGGCCTTTCTGTCTGGAGTTTGCATGTTCTTCCTGTGTCTGCGTCAGGTGCTCCGGTTTCCCCCCCCCACACAGTCCAAAGACGTGCAGATGAGGTAAAATACCCAGCCACTGGGGTTGGACAAGCCAGTGCATACTTGGTGCCAGTCCCAAGCCTGGATAGATTGCATCAGGAAGGGCATCCGGTGTAAAAACCTATGCGAGATCAGATCTGCTGTGACAACCCGTAATGAGAGCAGCCGAAAAAAGATGATCTGTGTGATTTTTAGTTTCTTATCCATTGTGTTAGTATTAGTCATTGTTCCCATGTCTGGCAAGCTACAGGTTTCCTCTGGATGTTACTTTGCTGTCGTTTAAAATATAAACAATCGGGAAAGGGTTAGAGCTTTTAATGTTGATTGGATGATTTCATATCATCCCAATTCACTGGGACAGGTAATCACAGAAAAGGATGGAATGTGTGAGAGAACGAAAGAGAGTACCAAAGTACAGTAAATAAATGTTCTGACTCAGGCTTTCGTCTAAACCGGGGAACAGGGGCGCCGCGCCCTCTTACTCTCGGAGTGCGCCCTCTTACCGAAATGCCGATTGAACCCCAAGTCACACTTAGGCCATGCACTTACAGTGGGGCAAAAAAGTATTTAGTCAGTCACCAATTGTGCAAGTTAAAAAGAATGAGAGAGGCCTGTAATTTTCATCATAGGTATACCTCAACTATGAGAGACAAAATGAGAAAAAAAAATCCAGAAAATCACATTGTCTGTCTGATTTTTAAAGAATTTATTTGCAAATTATGGTGGAAAATAAGTATTTGGTCAATAACAAAAGTTCATCTCAATACTTTGTTATATACCCTTTGTTGGCAGTGACAGAGGTCAAACGTTTTCTGTAAGTCTTCACAAGGTTTTCACACACTGTTGCTGGTATTTTGGCCCATTCCTCCATGCAGATCTCCTCTAGAGCAGTGATGTTTTGGGGCTGTCGCTGGGCAACACGGACTTTCAACTCCCTCCAAAGATTTTCTATGGGGTTGAGATCTGGAGACTGGCTAGGCCACTCCAGGACCTTGAAATGCTTCTTACGAAGCCACTCCTTCGTTGCCCGGGCGGTGTGTTTGGGATCATTGTCATGCTGAAAGACCCAGCCATGTTTCATCTTCAATGCCCTTGCTGATGGAAGGAGGTTTTCACTCAAAATCTCACGATACATGGCTTCATTCATTCTTTCCTTTACACGGATCAGTCGTCCTGGTCCCTTTTCAGAAAAACAGCCCCAAAGCATGATGGTTCCACCCCCATGCTTCACAGTAGGTATGGTGTTCTTTGGATGCAACTCAGCATTCTTTCTCCTCCAAACACGACAAGTTGAGTTTTTACCAAAAAGTTCTATTTTGGTTTCATCTGACCATATGACATTCTCCCAATCCTCTTCTGGATCATCCAAATGCTCTCTAGCAAACTTCAGACGGGCCTGGACATGTACTGGCTTAAGCAGGGGGACACGTCTGGCACTGCAGGATTTGAGTCCCTGGTGGCGTAGTGTGTTACTGATGGTAGCCTTTGTTACTTTGGTCCCAGCTCTCTGCAGGTCATTCACTAGGTCCCCCCGTGTGGTTCTGGGATTTTTGCTCACCGTTCTTGTGATCATTTTGACCCCACGGGGTGAGATCTTGCGTGGAGCCCCAGATCGAGGGAGATTCAGTGGTCTTGTATGTCTTCCGTTTTCTAATAATTGCTCCCACAGTTGATTTCTTCACACCAAGCTGCTTACCTATTGCAGATTCAGTCTTCCCAGCCTGGTGCAGGTCTACAATTTTGTTTCTGGTGTCCTTTGACAGCTCTTTGGTCTTGGCCATAGTGGAGTTTGGAGTGTGACTGTTTGAGGTTGTGGACAGGTGTCTTTTATACTGATAACGAGTTCAAACAGGTGCCATTAATACAGGTAACGAGTGGAGGACAGAGGAGCCTCTTAAAGTTGTTACAGGTCTGTGAGAGCCAGAAATCTTGCTTGTTTGTAGGTGACCAAATACTTATTTGACCAAGGAATTTACCAATTAATTCATGAAAAATCCTACAATGTGATTTCCTGGATTCTTTCCCCCCATTCTGTCTCTCATAGTTGAAGTGTACCTATGATGAAAATTACAGGCCTCTCTCATCTTTTTAAATGGGAGAACTTGCACAATTGGTGGCTGACTAAATACTTTTTTGCCCCACTGTATATGCTACTGCACAACATGCAATCTTTCTCAAAACGATCTTTTCTCCGTGAAAACATCCCAGCAACACCACGTGACAATGTGTCTGATCATCAAATACGTTATAATTACTCCAAAAATACTCCAATCATAGTAGATACACCGCCAGACGGTGCAAAAACAATCCGAATTGGCGTTTTCCAGACTGAGGCGCCATGTTGTTTACTTGTCGCGGCTGCTCTCGCGAGATTTGACATGGGTTACATACAAGGTCAGCTGACTTGTAGAGCGAGCGTTCTCGAGACTGAATGACCTTTCACTCACCAGCACGGGAGTTTTTGACAGAAGTAGTTCGCGAGTTGTTTTTGTTGACACTTGGGCATTTAAAGATGTCATCCCGCGGCACGAAGCGGAAGAAAGCCAAAGACTGTCCAAGACAGAAGAAGATTACTTCTTTCTTTTTCAATGTTGACAAACAATTTGTTACAATTTCCCTCTCAGATAGCCTCAGAATGTCCCATTGGAGCCTCAATTTTTCAAAGGCTTCGCACGGCGGAGGGGGGGGACGGACAACCGGCACCATCCCCCCCGTCACTTCGTTCCCTCGCTATGGTGAGCACCCTCATACTAGATTTTTCTAGAAAAAACCCTGTAACGCAACTAATTGACCACAAATAACGAGCGTAAGAAGAGAGGTGCGGGTTTGTGCGTGATGTTGGTGTGTATCAGTTGGGCTGTGATCATCTCCTGCCTTCTTTCTTTCTTTCTTTCTTTCTTTCAATCTTCACAGATTCGCGTCGACAGCAATAACGAGAGGAGCGTCCACTCCAGCCGAGGCCCTCAGGGGCCCAGTGGCGATTCCACCGGGCCCCGACAGAGGAGCGTCAAGGAGCGAGGGTTAAAGAAAGAGAAGCAAGAAGGGCAAGACAGCCAGGTCGTCATGAACGGCGTGTCGTAATTGAAAATCCCCTGTGTCTAATCTCCCAAACAGCTCCACCGTTCCAGAAGCTTCTTTCATTAGAGACACATTAGGCCAAAGAGAACCAGGTCAGTAGGGCTTAAGAGGAGAAAAAGAGAGAAAGGAAAAAATAAATAAATAAATACCCAGACGTGACATCAAGCACATTTTGTAACTGTTAACGGGGGTACTAGACAAAAACGTCTCTGCTGTCTCTGAATTTTGTAGTCTGCATTGATTAGAGGTGTAGAGGTGTCAGTCTCTAAAATCGAAAGTTTTGTAATCAACTTTCTAGGCAACTAACAAAGCTGTGGGTGTATTAAAAAAAAAAAAAGTGTGTTTTATTTTTATTTTTTTTCCCCTCCCCTTGCACGTCAGGGGGGACGTCAGATTTGATTCAAATGTGTGCCATTTCTTGTGGCAAGGTTTTTTTTTTGTTTTTTGTTTCCCCCCTACTCTTTTGGTGTCTGATTGTTATTGAGCCCATCATGATGTGAGGTTCCAGCCACACTGCTTAAAAAAAAAAACAAAAAAAACACAAGTAGACATAAACTAGATGATCTGTGCCTTTAACTAGTGGGATAGTTTCTGAATTTGGATCTCTAAATCAGGGAAGATGACATGGATTCTGCATAATCTCAGCCAGTCAGTGAAAATAAACCATGGTGCATCATGTACAGTACTTCACCTGTGACATTTTTGGTACATCTAAAGGGCAACTCATAATCGTTGGGGTTTTTTTTTTGTTTGTTTGTTTGTTTGTTTTGACTGTGTAAAGGTGAGCTCGTCCTGACAGCCTGACACTTGAGGCGATTTATATTGATGTACTTAATTTGTGAGGTATTTGATGAATTAAGTGAGGCATAAGTTAGCTTTTTAGCTGCCGTAGTCATCTTGTTTTTCAAATAGTTTTGTTCTTTTTTTAATTTAAAAAAAAAAAAAAATTTTTTTTTTTTTTTTTTTTTGCTTCCTAGTATGTACCCTCCAAACTTTTAAAGCGATGCTTACAGGGAGAAGGTGAAATTTCATCATAAGCCACGTCCTGTTGCCCCCCCCTTGTGTTTACTCCACTTTCATGTTCAGGTGTAAAAAGCACTGATATCAGATATTGCTGTAAAAGCTTCATTATCGGTAACGGCGTACGTATTGTACATGACGTGCTCGCTGTTATTTTGAAGTTACGATTGAACTTTTCAAGCGTGCACTTACTTACGTTTCGTGTTCCTCGGCAACTACTTCTTCGTTTTAAAGATGTACGCTTGTAACAAGACGGGCGAATCGTGTACACCCTCATCGTAACGATCATAAACTTTTTTTTTTTTTCCCTCATTTTGACTCTGCTGTATTTTTCGCTTCAGGAGGGAAGATGAAGGAGATGCGACATTGAGTTTGATATAAAGCTGTGCTACCTGATCCGTGCTTGTGCATTTCCTTTTTAGTTTACAGTTTAGAGGTTTAGACGAGTGTTCTACACCCGGATGTTTTCTTTCTTTCTTTCTTTCTGATAAGGTTTGTTTCATTTAATTTAATTTTAATTTTTTTTTTTTTTGGGAAACCTACTGTGACGCTAACCCTAGTAGTCCTTTTCTCCGCTCTGTACAGCTGTAACAGTAACAGTTCATTTTCTACTTGCTATCTCCTGCTAGAACTATCTTTACCAGTAATGATGAGTCAGACCTAATTGTTGCAGCTTGAACCACAATCTCTTAACTTTATTTGCCTGAATCGACATCCTGCGACAAATAAGACTGAATGAAAGCAGTGAACATCAGCCTATACAGTTATACATAATAATTGAGCTGTTAATACCAATTGTCTGGCTCAAATGGGCAAGATGTACTGTAGAGAGACTGGAATCTGGGTAATAAAACTATAGCTCTCAGCCTAGATATCCAGTACGGTCTGCTGTTTTTCCCCTTAATTAACACACCTACTGTGAACCTCCTCATAAATACTGTATAAATGCACTGCACTATTATATGACTAGATACAAGTGCTCACCATCAGAAATGAAGTTACCAAACTGTTGTTCTCCTTCACGCTGTGGTGGTAACATCAAAGCTACATAACCTTTTGTACCTTTTTAGTGTGTGGGTTTTTTTTTTTAAATAATTCACCTTTCCAGGTGAAAGAATATATATTATACATACAGGACCCTTTTTTTTTTTTTTAATTCCCAATGGAATAAAATCCTGTGTTCTATTCCCTTCTAGCGGGTTTCATTCATTTGGTTTGCTAGCATGCGATATTGTTCGCATATCTCTTATCACTACCCAGTGGAGAACGAGCGTTGAATATGGCTTACGATATCGCATGACTGTCAAGACATGACGTAAAACTTCGGTGCCAGCAGGAGACTGAGACAATTTGTAAACAAATATGGCCGCCGGGTTTGCTTCGTTAAATATGGAAGATTTTGAGAGAATTTTGGAACAAAGACGCGTCGAACACCCGAAAGGAATGTGTATGGATGATAATATTGGCTGGGTTTAAAAAAAATTTTTTTGTTCGTGGTATATCCGATATATTCCATTGAGCTACTCGTCTTCGACTCGTTCAATATCATGCTAGCCGAATGGAATATATCTGATCTACCATGAAAAGCAAGGTCAGCCAATATTATGTAATGTATGCCTTTCAGATAATTACATTCCTGGATCTACGATCAACCTTTTACTCTTGACTCACCACGTGGCCCCTCCCAGGTAAAACATGACGTACTTTACATACCACAGTACAAAAGGTGTTACCTTAAAGGTACCGCCACCTCAGCGATAAGGAAATGAACCTTTATTTCTGCATGATGTATTGTAGTTTAATCATGTAAGAGCTTTGTAGTTTGACTAAAATATGCCAGACAAACCTGTAGACTGGCAAAATGTTATTTTAGCACACCTTAATCTAATCCTTTACGGTATATAATGTTCAGGTTTAGTATTTAAATGCTGTAGTGCATTTCTAATACTTTTTACAGAACAATTGAATATTTTAAATGTTGTTAAAGATGAATTCGATAATGGTGTCAGGTTTTATTTGTGTGTGTGTGTGTGTGTGAGAGAGAGAGAGACGGTCTGTTTCAGAATTAATAAATTATTATTGTTATTACTACGACTACTACTGCTACCAATTTACCTTTTGTATTTACATGGTAATTTTTAGTAGTAGTAATTAATAATAATTTTACTATCTAATTTATGATGCTTATTAATTACTAGTCTTTACGAACATTTTTGTCTTATGACTGCTTCATCTCAATGTAGTAGTAGTAGTAGTAATAATTTACTGTGTAATGCATTATTTTGGATTTTTATTGTTCATTTTCTTAATGAATTAGTGAGTCTTTACTAACTTTTTTATTTTATTTTATTTTTAGTTTTATGACTGCATCTCGGATGATGATGATTTATTATTATTATTATTATTAACCCAAGCAGTAGGTGTGTTAAACAGGGAACTTGCCCGTTTCTGCCAGACTCCAAACAGAGAACGACAGTTAGGAGTTTCTTCTCAGTCTCTTTTCGCAAAACTCATACAAGGCTCGATTTGTGACAGTCTGTTAATGCAAAGTTTAAAAAAAAATGTTCTGAAAATCTTAAATGTTGCCAAGCAGGCTGTTTCCGAGGTATCTATTTTTCAGACTGTGTATGAGTTTACAAAAACACCAATTTCTTAGGAAAAAAAAAATCATCTCTCGCTCATATTGTTAGGCTGGTGTGAAAATGAAATAAATTAATTATGAAATACAATTAACCAGACGGGGGGAAAAAACCAAGATAAACTGTAGATACTGAACCAAGGTAGACCGACCTTGTATGTTACTGCACTTTGGGTAAGAATTTCTTTGTACATAAATAGCAAGACAGACTGGGTTTTATGTTGACATTGTTTGGTTATAGTGCAATATATTTTGTATGCAAGCAGTTTCAATAAATAAAGGTTGATCTTCCTCTGCAAGCTGAAGTGTGTTTTTTACTCTTTGAAAGTGAGCTTTAGGGCTTTGACATGCCATATATTCCGGGGGGTGGGATTGTGAAATAATTGGCACAGTGGTGTAGTGGTTCGCACTGTTGCCTCACAGCAAGAAGGTTCTGGGTTCGAGTCCAGTGGCTGACGAGGGCCTTTCTGTGTGGAGTTTGCATGTTCTCAGTGTGTCTGCATGGGTTTCCCCCACAGTTCAAAGACGTGGTTAGGTTAACATGGGCTGAAGTGCCCTTCAGCAAGATACCTAACCCCTTACAGCGCACGGGTAGCAGTTGTGTGGCTGCCCACTGCTCTGCGTGTGTTCACTGCTTCAGATGGGTTAAATGCAGAGGATGAATTTCACTGTGTACTTGAGTATGCGTGTGATAAAGGCTTCTTAAATAATCCAGCTGTAATTAATGTGCTGTTCACTTTCCTCTCCACATGATGGCGCCCTTGCAGCAAGAACTGCAATAAAATGGCTCTCGTATCTGTTGCTGACATTTTCACCAGTTCATGGTAAATGTGGACGTGTATACTAATGTAAAGCGAGAACATCTCATCTCATTATCTCCAGCCGCTTTATCCTGTTCTACAGGGTCGCAGGCAAGCTGGAGCCTATCCCAGCTGACTACGGGCGAAAGGCGGGGTACACCCTGGACAAGTCGCCAGGTCATCACAGGGCCGACACACAGACACAGACAACCATTCACACTCACATTCACACCTACGGTCAATTTAGAGTCACCAGTTAACCTAACCTGCATGTCTTTGAACTGTGGGGGAAACCGGAGCACCCGGAGGAAACCCACGCGGACACGGCGAGAACATGCAAACTCCGCACAGAAAGGCCCTCGCCGGCCCCGGGGCTCGAACCCGGACCTTCTTGCTGTGAGGCGACAGCGCTAACCACTACACCACCGTGCCGCCCGAGAGAACATTTTGTCATCATTTTATAGAAATGTAATGTATGATATAATTACAGAGATGACATTCTTAAATCTGATTGGGCAGAAGGTGTACAGCAGCTATGATGAAAGGAGCAAGGTTAATAATAAACTAAAATCTAGCGTCATTGTCTGATAAATTGATATGGATTTTTATTCTCTTAGGGGATGTTTTGTTTAATGTTTATGAAAGGAGTCTCCAATGTTGCTTCTTTGAATAACTTTTGTCACATGTACACTTAAGCACACGATAAAATTCCTCCTCTGCATTTAACCCATCTGAAGCAGTGAACACATAGGTGAGCAATGAGCGCACACACACACCCAGAGCAGTGGGCAGCTATGCCCACTTCAGCCCAAGGCTGCCATATGTTAACCGAAACGCATGTCTTTGTGACCATCAATAAGTTTTAAACTATAGGAAAGTGTTCAGGACTGATAGCGTTGTGCTTTCTGGGTAACATGATGGGCTTTAACAGCTTTTATTAAACAACAGGAATGGGATTTTCCTGACTATTACATTTCTTGTGGAAATGCACTTGCAAACGATTTACAAATGGATTTGTCCAGATCTAAATAATTAAATAATATTGAGTGGTATGTCCGATATCTTCCATTTAGCTAGCATGATCTTGAACGAGTCGAAGACGCAACTTTCTCTTTCAAAATTCTCTCGTATTTAACGAAGCAAACCTGGCGGCCATGTTTGTTTGCAAATTGTCACAGTCGCTCGCTAGCGCGGAAGTTTTACATCTCCGACGTGTGACATGTTGTCTTGACATCCATGTAATATCGTAAACCATATTCAACGCTCATTCTCCATTGGGTAGAGTGACATAATACATGTAAGATAAGCGATATGCGAACAATATTGTGTGCTATTAAACCAAATGAATGAAACCTGCTAGAAAGGAATAGACCACATGGTTTTATTCCATTGAAAAAGTGTCCTGTATGTATAATAATGTCCAATATTATTGTATTTATACCACATGTGATGCAGCGCTTACTATTTGTTCCAGGAAGAAAAGTGATTTATTGCTCACGCGCACTGTGATCTGGATGATGCCTACAGGATTTCGGAATAGGTTTAGTTTTTTGTTTTTGATCACACCACCACCTCGAACACTTGGTTGAACCGTGACGTCTTTGCTGAGGATTGGATTTACATGTCCAAAATGATTCACTTAATACGTATTCCTTTTCTATCTTTTGGCGTTCTGACTGTTGATTGGAAAAAGAGCAGATCTTCAACAGTACAGTTTTGCTGATCTTCTGCCCACTATTCTTGGGTTTCACGTGACGTCACATCCGCCTCATTAGTTATTCAAAACTTTAGCTGGTGGTCTACCAAAGCTCAGTGGACAAAGTGTTTGTATGAAGAATGTGCATTGCTCGTATGATATGATTAGATTAGATTAGATTCACTTTATTCATCCCACATCGGGGAAATTCACATGTTACAGTAGCAAGAAAATGTCAAACAGATAACAAATAAAACTGAAATAAAAATTAGACAACCGAAGGATTAAATACAGAGGGCTATTTGCATTATCTACCGTGAAAAAGTATAGAAAAATTGCCTTATTGAGAGGCTCGGAAAAATTGCACATTACAGGTAGACTGTGTGTGTGTGTGTGTGTGTGTGTGTATACAACCCCGATTCCAAAAAAGTTGGGACAAAGTACAAATTGTAAATAAAACCGGAATGCAGTAATTTACAAATCTCAAAAACTGATATTGTATTCACAATAGAACATAGATAACATATCAAATGTCGAAAGTGAGACATTTTGAAATTTCATGCCAAATATTGGCTCATTTGAAATTTCATGACAGCAACACATCTCAAAAAAGTTGGGACAGGGGCAATAAGAGGCTGGAAAAGTTAAAGGTACAAAAAAAGGAACAGCTGGAGGACCAAATTGCAACTCATTAGGTCAATTGGCAATAGGTCATTAACATGACTGGGTATAAAAAGAGCATCTTGGAGTGGCAGCGGCTCTCAGAAGTAAAGATGGGAAGAGGATCACCAATCCCCCTAATTCTGCGCCGACAAATAGTGGAGCAATATCAGAAAGGAGTTCGACAGTGTAAAATTGCAAAGAGTTTGAACATATCATCATCTACAGTGCATAATATCATCAAAAGATTCAGAGAATCTGGAAGAATCTGTGCGTAAGGGTCAAGGCTGGAAAACCATACTGGGTGCCCGTGATCTTCGGGCCCTTAGACGGCACTGCATCACATACAGGCATGCTTCTGTATTGGAAATCACAAAATGGGCTCAGGAATATTTCCAGAGAACATTATCTGTGAACACAATTCACCGTGCCATCCGCCGTTGCCAGCTAAAACTCTATAGTTCAAAGAAGCAGCCGTATCTAAACATGATCCAGAAGCGCAGACGTCTTCTCTGGGCCAAGGCTCATTTAAAATGGACTGTGGCAAAGTGGAAAACTGTTCTGTGGTCAGACGAATCAAAATTTGAAGTTCTTTATGGAAATCAGGGACGCCGTGTCATTCGGACTAAAGAGGAGAAGGACGACCCAAGTTGTTATCAGCGCTCAGTTCAGAAGCCTGCATCTCTGATGGTATGGGGTTGCATTAGTGCATGTGGCATGGGCAGCTTACACATCTGGAAAGACACCATCAATGCTGAAAGGTATATCCAGGTTCTAGAGCAACATATGCTCCCATCCAGACGACGTCTCTTTCAGGGAAGACCTTGCATTTTCCAACATGACAATGCCAAACCACATACTGCATCAATTACAGCATCATGGCTGCGTAGAAGAAGGGTCCGGGTACTGAACTGGCCAGCCTGCATTCCAGATCTTTCACCCACAGAAAACATTTGGCGCATCATAAAACGGAAGATACGACAAAAAAGACCTAAGACAGTTGAGCAACTAGAATCCTACATTAGACAAGAATGGGTTAACATTCCTATCCCTAAACTTGAGCAACTTGTCTCCTCAGTCCCCAGACGTTTACAGACTGTTGTAAAGAGAAAAGGGGATGTCTCACAGTGGTAAACATGGCCTTGTCCCAACTTTTTTTTAGATGTGTTGTTGTCTTGAAATTTAAAATCACCTAAATTTTCTCTTTAAATAATACATTTTCTCAGTTTAAACATTTGATATGTCATCTATGTTCTATTCTGAATAAAATATGGAATTTTGAATCTTCCACATCATTCCATTTTTATTTACAATTTGTACTTTGTCCCAACTTTTTTGGAATCGGGGTTGTGTGTGTGTGTGTGTGTGTGTGTGTGTGTGTGTGTGTGCGCGCACATAAAAATAGTTTAGGGCCTATATTATTGCACATAATTGCATCGATGAGAGATGGCAGAGGTAGTAGTGGTGAAGTAGTGCAAATTAAACGACAAACAGGTTATTGGTGCTACGTTACAAGTTGTGGGTGTTATACAGTCTGACAGCAGTAGGTATGAATGACCTGCGGTATCTCTCCTTCTTACACCGTGGGTGCAGCAGTCTACTCCTAAAAGAGCTGCTTAAAGCCCCCATAGCCTCATGTAGGGGTTGAGAGGGGTTATCCATGATTGAGGTCAGCTTGGCTAACATCCTCCTCTCACCCACCACCTCAATGGAGTCCAGAGGACAGTCCAAGACTGAGCCAGCCCTTCTGACCAGTTTATTAAGTTTCTTCTTGTCCCTCTCTGAACTTCCACGGCCCCAGCAGACCACAGCGTAGAAAATCGCTGAAGCTACCACAGGGTCATAAAAAGTCCTAAGCAGTGTCCTGCACACACCAAAAGACCTCAGTCTTCTTAAGAGGTGGAGATGACTTTGGCTGGCCCTTCTTGTACAGGACATCTGTGTTAGTCCAGTCCAGTTTGTTGTTGAGGTGAACACCCAGGTATTTGTACTCCTCCACGATCTCGATGTCCAAACCCTGGATGTTCACTGGTGCAATTTGGGAAACCGTCCTTCTGAAATCGATCACCACCTCCTTTGTCTTGCTGGCGTTGATGCGCAGGTGGTTCAGTTCGCACCAGGCGACAAAGTTCATGATGACCTCTCTGTACTCCAGATCATCCCCCTCTGACACACGTCCAACGATGGCTGTATCATCAGAGAACTTCTGGAGGTGGCAGTATGGAAAAATGCCTTACGCTTGCGTCGTTTTAGGTTGTTTGAATCGATCAAACCGTGAAACTGCTAGTTTCTTCAGGGTTCCCTGTGAACTAATAAAAAAAAAATGGCTGAACGAACACAAGATTTCACAAAAAGACGTCGAGAAAGGTGGCTTTTGAACCTCTGTGAAATCGAAGGGAGCCGAGTCGAAGCATGCTCGAGTTTGCAGTGATCACTTGGTGAAAGGTTTGTATTTCCCTCTCAGCTCTGTCCTTGGTGTTTTCCAAGTACTTTTCTTGCTGTGTGTCATTTTACAGTACTTTTTTTTTTAAGTCATGAAGCGCTAAAGTCCCCAGCTGTTTCTTTGTTTCCACCTCACAAAGTCCGTATGCATGAAGGTCGCGACAAAATTCTTCCCCAGCCGTACAGTTACAATGCGCCGTGATCACTTCTCCATCTTGTTTAACTAAGATCCAGGTCTTTAAAGGGGTTTCTGATGATCTTTGTGAAGGATTTACCTGAGAGCTCAGACCCAACACAAGTGAGAATCAGGTGAACTGTTTTTGTTTACACATCAATTTGCAGCACCTCGTTGTAAAGACACGAACGAAAAGCTTAAAAAATAAAATACTTACACGGGCAGAAACAATACAGGATTAATTCGGCAGCGACTTGATACCGAGGTCCTTTACCCAGCCACATACAAAAAAAGTTTTAAGCCTCCACGCTTTCATTGGTTTTGCGGTGTGG